>NW_016803028.1:1654004-1696054 GCF_001698545.2 Rhinopithecus bieti | reverse complement strand
CACAGGGAGGGGAACATCACACACCTTGGCCTGTAGGGAGGGGGTGGGGAAGGGGAGGGAGAGCATTAGGAGATATACCTAATGTAAATAACGAGTTAATGGGTGCAGCACACCAACATGGCACATGTATACATATGTAACAAACCTGGACGTTCTGCACATGTACCCTAGAACTTAAAGTATAACAAAAAAGAAAAAAAGAAAAAAGAAATGACAGAACTGAGATTCAAGTACACAAACTGGCATGTCCTTCTCACATACCATTATATCCCTTTACTCAGAACCTACAGCAACTAAGAGGGCAAGAGCATCACAACAAAGGATCATCTATATGCAAGATCCCAACACTGTCTGCCCAGGATCCCCTCTCAGAGAGCAGCACTGATGAGCATTGGAGGGATGTGATCACACCCCAGGAGTCACTCTCCAAATGTTAAGGAAATCCCTTCCTCAGAAATAAACGCTTTGATAATTACACTTGGAAGGGAGCCTGGATATTAACTAGTTGCAACCCCCTCTCCATTTTTGAGCTGAGTAAAATAAGACCAAGAAAGATGAAGAGACTTGTCCAAAGGCACCTCATTATTGACGAAAGAACCAAAGACAAAACTACATCTGTAATTTAATTAGTTATTTGTTTATATCCTGTCTTTATAAATCCATTCTAGCAGTTGTTGAGGATGTACCCTACCAACCCACCCTGTACAGACATCACACTAAGCAACAGGGATGTAAGGATGAAAAAGGAACTCATCCTCTGCATTTTAGCTTCCTCAGCTCAAGATATTTTGTCCATCCTTCCCCACAGTTTGCAAGCTGTCACAACTTTATTGATTCTTAGACGCATATTCAAAGCTGTCGCAACAAAATCTCTCACCTACCACTTCTGCTGCACACTGAACCTTCAGAGAAAATTAAATGGGCTGAATTGATTAGCTATTATGTTGAGCCACATAACATTTCAATTTCTGCAGCTCAAAACTGGTGAAATATTGTCAATGTCCCATAATCCAACCTAACATTCATAAGCTGCCTGGAATCTCTTAAGAAGAAAATCGCCCTTCGTTCTGATAAATCATCCCAGATATTCCATGAAAGTGTGTTGCATGGGTTTCAATTAGGAAAGTAAAGTCTGGAGAACAGATAAGTAAATAAATGGTTATGTATACATACAATGGAATACTGCACAGAAATAATAAAGAACAAACTTCCCACACACACAACATGGAGGAACAAGAAGACATGCCATGTCGGCTGGAAGAAGCCAGATACAAACAAGCACATGCTGTATGACCCAATGTATATGATGGTCCAGAACAGGCAAAAAGTACTTGATTGTGATAGAACTCAGAGAAGCAGTTACCATGGGGAGTATATGGTTGCATAAAGAACTTGAAGAAAACTTACAGGGCACTGAATGCTGAATGTGTTCTATATCTTGAACTACGTATCAGTCACAGGGATTTAAACATACATAAAAATTAATCCATCTATATATTTAAAATCGCTGCACTTTGTCCACTTTGTTACATGAGTATGTATGTTATACTCTAGTTTTTAAAAAGGAAGAAAATTATATTCTCTGACCCCCAGTGATACAGTTTAATATAGTGGTTAAGCACAGGCTTTGGAGGCAGACAATATCTGCTGCTAACTAACTATTTGGCCTTTGATGATATATTTAACCTCCATAAGCCTTGGTTTTCTTATCCCTGAAATGGAAATAAACAATAACACCTACATTACAGAGTTGGACTCATTAAGTAAGATAATATTTATGAGGCACATAGCACAGAATAGGTGCTCAAGAACAGCCAGTGGGTACTAGGAGTAGTACCAGTATATGGGCTATACTGAGAGCCCTCACTCCTGGCATACACATCAATTCCAGGGAAATTCTTTCCCTGAACACCTCTCATTCCTCATGTGGTCCTTGATGGAGAGGTAGAAACCAAGTGTTAGGGCCCCCAGCTCCCTGCCCACTTGTGGTTCCCCCTACATACCAGCAGAGTGTCTGGGAGGTTGTGCCCCTTTGTGAAGGTGATGACCACGGGGATGATGTCCACTGCAGCAAACTCCAGTGTGGCTGTATTGATGGCAGCTGCATCATAGGCCCAGCCCGCCTGGAAGAACACAGCCACCTTCCTCATGAGAAGACCTGAGCGTACACGTTTGAACACGTGTCTCGCCATAAACCTCATGGTGGCCCCAAGGTTCCTGCGGCCAGATGAGTGCTCCAGGGGGATGTTCCTGACAGCCTCCAGGAGTGCAGCCTTCTCCTTGTAGTCTGAGAAACGAACCAAGTAATTGGTTTTGGCATTGTAGGAAACAATGGCCACACGGGCACCTGTTGGGCAGTTACTGTCACTTATTTCCATCTTCATCAACAGAGACAATAAAATGTTTCTCATCCTCTCAAAATCCAACGGGGAGACATCATTTGACATGTCCAAGGCAAAGGCCACTTCGGTTGGGAACACTGGGCATTTGGAAATACCTTGAGACAACAGATATACAGATTTAAGATGTTCTGTAATGCCTCAAAACCGGTAAGGATTAAAGTGAGTAAGAAGGAATATTATTTACCTCTTGAACAAGCTGGAAGGGAAATTATTTTGGAGAGAAAGGAAGACATTGTTAGCTTATGTAGGCAATGGCACCTTTCCCATGTGTGTGCTTCAATAGGAAAAACCATCTCCTTTGAGAAATTCAAGCGTGGCCTTCTCAGGCTCCTGCTGAGTATGGCAGAGACCTCTACTTGTCCCCCAGAATCCATTCTCCCTTTTTTTCTATAGTCACGGAACCCCCAATTTTGGATTGGCCCTATGGATGCCTGGGACAAAGACAACATTTCCCAACTTATTCATCTTACAAGTTCTAGGTAAGAGAATAGGAAAGATGATAGGTAAAACTTTGAAAAAATATTCTTCTCCTTTCCCTTCCTTTCCCTGGTGGCTGAAATATAGATGTGATGACTGAAGCCTGATATATTTTCAGACCATGAAGTGATTTGGGGAATAGAACACCCCATATACACACAATGGCAAAGCAGGAAAATATAAAGGGACTGATCTCTGACCACCACAGGCTCCATATCAACCTGAACTGACTAGTTCCAGCCTATGGTTTCAGAAATAACATTTGTACCACTGTTACTGAGGATTTAGGTCACATTCAACTGAACTTAAACCTAACAAATACATCGAGCTATTCTGAAACTATATTATATACATGTATATAATATATACACATATAAAATTACATATATATTAATTATAAACTATATGTATTACATGTGTGTATACAAGTAACATATTTTCAAAAAATACTAAAAAAACAAAAAATTAGAATTACCCTTAATTCATCATGTGTATGTATGTATGTAAATAATAAATATAGAATTATTTCATTTCATTTTATAAAACTTGGAGCTTAAGATATATTTATTCTGAATCTTTATTCACTTAGTATGTAATGATTTTTTCCATCAATAAATTTAGAGCAATATCATCTATTCTACTATATAGATGATCCTTTATGAGGAGTATACCTGTACATGTATCTGTGCACATTTGTCCAATCATAGCCCTACAGAAATCTCTATAAGTATTGATTTTATATGCATGGTCCAGCCAATTGCTCTTCAGAAAAGTTGTATCAATTTATACTTACACCAGCAATGTGTAATCTTATACATTTCTCAATCTGAATAGGGATTTTTCTGGCATTTTTAAACACTTCCAATCTGATAAACAAAATGGGTATCTCATTGTTTTAATTTGTATTCTATGACTTCTGGTGAAATTGAACATTTTTACAGGTTTATTGTACATTTGTATATTTTCTTTTCTGTCTTTTGTCCATTTTCAACTTAAAAGTGGTGTTCGTTTTTTTGTTTTTACTTTTAGGTTTAGCCATTATGCAATGTCTGTGTTTGTAGATAAAAATGATTGAGCAGTAGCAATTTTTTTGTATTTCAGCATGATATAGTAAGGAAGTTAGTTCCTTTGTGTGTGTCCTTTGCTTATATTGCAAATTATTTTTTCCCACTTTTCTGTTTACTTTTGACTTCATGGCATCCCTCAGTGTAAAAGGGCTTTAACTTTTTATATGGTTAACTCTGACACTCTTTTAATTCATAATTACACTGATGATATTATTCTTTATGATTCTGAGGAAAAAAAATTCCAGAATCTCCCTGAACAGCCACTGGATGGGAACAGAGAGAACATCGAAGGGTTAGGGTAAGAAAGGCGGGATGATTGTAGAGAAAACCCAAACTTCCAAACTAAGCAATTTGCCAATTCAACATTCTCGCCCCATGGCCGTTAAGTAGATAAATGTACACATCCTAGGACACAAATATCCTGGAATGCATTGAACATAGTAAATAAATTCCAACTTGGGGAATTTATTTAAGTAATGTGACAAAACATTACTTAAGATTGGATTGTTCATAATTCCATTTTTCAAACACAACTGTAAATAAAACAAGACAGATTTCTTCTCAAAGGGTGACTATTGATCCCTCTTATTTAAAAGGGTTACATTAAAAGAACAAAGCTCCTCTGTTATGTTTTGTGATAAGCAGCAGCGAGATGTAGGCACACAGGTGTGCAGTTACAACATCTCCTGGGGCACAGCACTGCTCAGTGGAGCTTCTCTTCATTGTTGAGATGGCATGCTCTCAATCCATTTTCTTTCTGAGACCACATTGGGAAAGACTACTTACCTAAAGGGGAACTGAGCCCACTGTATGAATTTATAAGAGCCTTTCACAATGAATAAGGCATCTTCCAAACCTCAGCCAAAGCCTCAGGTGACTTATGCCCCTAATCCGTAATCCATCCCCAGCTCATACCACTGGTTCCTTTTAGGCCTTTCCAAAACAACTTACGGCAGTTTTCACGTGTGAAATCAACAATTTTGCAAGGCTGTTAAAAAGATGTGGGAAAACAGGAAAAGGAAAAGTATTTAACTTGAAGCATAGTTTTATTCACACTTGTCACTTAGGAATGTCATATGGATGTTATCAGTGCCTATCTGAAGCTTTTTAATCTACAACAGAAAACCCCAAAATTGTCAGAGCAGATGAGACTATTCTACAATTACATTTCCAAATCCAGTCGATATTTTAAAAGATTTAAAAGATGTGTGTGCAATATAGTCCCCATACTTTTGGAGACAGGTAGATAAGGGGTACCCATTTTTTAAATCTGCCTTACAAAGTAATGGAATCAAACCTGATTTTGAAGAAGTTGAAATCAAAGAATCTCAGCAGAGAATGCAGGGAAATGCTTTCAATTCTTGGCACTCTGTATTATAGTAGCAATTCCTATATCACTTCTTTAGAATGACTGCCAAGACAGGCACTCCTAACACCTCACCTAGTCATTACTCTTCTTTCCTTTGATCCCTTCCTCTCTGTTCTGTTCTTCCCTCCATCCCAGACCTCATCACTTCCTGCTCCTCAGTTGCCTCCACACCCCCCACCGCCTGCCTAATAGTATTTTTGTACTTGGGAGATGAAACACTATCATAACTTTTGAGACTGTTTTCAAGTGTTCCATGAAACACAAAAACCTGTGCTATACAAAAGCCTGTGTGTGGGTTTATAAATACTTTATAAGCAGTTTTTGAGCTTTACAAAAAGTCACATTACAGAAAGGTAGTAGCCTCAAAGTCTTTTCTAACATCAACTAGTGTTGCTCCAAAACATCCCAATTCCCTGCTGGATTTAAAATATCATTCTACTATTTTTATTTGACTTGGTGATAACATTTCAAAGTAAAGTCTATAAACTTAAAGTACTAACAGAATTTGTAAGAGGAAAAAACTAAAGAATCTTTAAGATTAACAGATTTCTATTTTGTGACAGTGGAAAGCTTTGTGTTCTAAGAAGAATAAAGTTTTGGCTGGGTGCATTGGCTCATGCCTGTAAAATCCCAGCACTTTGGGAGGCTGCGGGAAGTGGATTACTTCAGGTCGGGAGTTCAAGACCAGCCTGGCCAACATGGTGAAACCCTGTCTCTACTAAAAATACAAAAATTAGTCAGGCATGGTGGCACACGCCTGTAGCCCCAGTTACTTGGGAGGCTGACATAGGAGAATCTCTTGAACCCAGGAGGTAGAAATTGCAATAAGCCGAGATTGCATCACTGCACTCCAACCTGGGCGACAGAGCGATATTCCCCCTCAAAAAAAAAAAAAAAGGAATAACATTTGGAATTAAAATCTTCACCTACCGTCATTTCTACCAAACCTTTGGGGCCCTTGATACCCTGGAAAGAATGTAAACTTGAGTTTAAAATGCAAAATTTTGAGATCCAACACATTCTTCTACAGAGTTGGCAAAATAACTCCACCACACTACATAGACCATCTTCTGTCCTTCACTCCCAGCCCCAGAGTTCTGTCTGACTCCTTTAGGAAGTGCCTAAGAGGTGTATCCAAGACCTCTGAGTCCAGAAGGCCTAAACAGAAACACTTTTAGAGGACCAGGTTATTTTGAAAGCATAGCTTAGGATCACACTCAGAAAAAGGATTATCCCAGATCCCAGGACCATTCATCAATAGTTCTAAAGTAGACCTCAGTTCCTCCCTTATCTTCTCTTCAGGCCATCCAGCACCACCCTTTTTCAGCCCTAATACTGAACAAGAAGTCTTCTCTGGAAAACTTCAGATTAGAGCTTCACGGCTCCAACCTCTGGGAGTCTAGAGATCATTGTTCTTATTTAGAATCTACAAGGTTGTAATTTGTGACCTCAGGCAGGTCACTATAATTATCTCAGCATCTCAGCCTTTGTTTCCTCTTCTGTAGAAATACCATGAATGGTCCTTTTAGCACTAAAATTTTTATTTTCTGACTTTGTCACACCTCTCCAGTAAACCCTAGACTGCATTGAGACCACCAGGTTCAATCCATGGCTGACCTACTGTGCCATCCCTCGTGGATTGATAGTCTGGCCTCCTAGGACAAGGCATAGAGCAGAAGAATCACAGCCTCAAAGTCTTTCCTTTCATATCAAATGATGTTCCAGGGAATTTTAAAAATATTCATGGACTTGCAACATTGTTAGTTAAGATTATATAAATACTGTATTTTGTTAGGCTTTCCTGCTGGTTTTTGCATAAATATTGTTGCTCATCTTGTTTGCAATGATAAACTCACTCTCCAGTGAGTTTTACGAATCATTTTATTTATTTAGACAGGTTCATAAATCTCCAGCCACTCTAATATCTTCCCCATGTTCAAGTAAAAATATATATTGAATAAATATACTGCATAACGACTTGAAGCTAATATGCCGTAGGAAAATTTGCCCCATTCTCTATGTCAATCCCACTGTATGTCCCAAATGTTCATTTCTTAAGAGATGCCTCTTATCAAATCTTTATTTATTTTTATACAACAGTTGAAAACAAAAGGAAAAAGAAGGGTACATGTTACCATTTGTCCTGGTGGGCCTTGGTAACCTAAAGTTCCAACTAATCCAGGAAAGCCAGCATTACCCTAAAAAAAGACCAAGCCAGAAGAATAAGATTCCTCCTTGATTACAACCATCAGATCCACTTTGACATGTTATTATTCCTAATGCCAATGAGTCTGCTATTGACCAGTTAGTTTATAAACTATATATCTGTGGGATAAGACGTAGAGAATAGAAAGAGAGGGAGGTCATTTTATGGGAACCATCCAAATTCCCCCCGTATGCCCAACCTCATTCATGCATATGTGTACATACACACACAAATACACACTTCTAGATAGATCCCTAAAAGATGACTCAATACACTCTGTTGAGTCTTGAGGTTATATAATAAAAATAATGTAGGACGTCTACATTAAGGGTGTCATCAGGAAAAAGGAAAAATTTCCCTACCACCTCGTGATTCTTAGTGTTTCAGAAAAGGCATATGGTGGCCATAGGTTCACTGCTCATCTTCCAAGTATTTGAAATGACACAGTGTTATCTAAATACAGTGATTCCTTTATCTTTTTTTATTTGAAACTGTAAATAAAAGTTAGTTGATTAGAGCAACCATAGCCAGCAGCAAGCCAAGTTAGGCACAGATCAAATATTTCTTTACCTCCTTGCCAATGTATGAAAATACTAATTCTTGAGTACCTAGAAAACATACATTCTCTTTCCTTTCCTCTTTTCTGCAGTAAACACCAGTCCATTTCCTAGAAGACCTTGGTGTCTAACGATGATCAACTAAACATTACCAAGATGTTAGATATCCACAGGCTTACTCTTTTCAAAAAGAGCTGCCAGTGATTGTGGCTGTTCAAGGCTGACTGTTCAGAACATAAAGAAATTGGTTGTTAATCAGAGACTGTATAAAGCACAGTGGACTCAAAGTCCACCAAGATGGCAACTACATTCTCAAGAATCTTTTCTAAAAATAGCAAGAGAAAGTTAAGGCTTTGAAGAATCCTAAAGAAACAGCAATGTTTGCTCAACAGCTAAAACAATATCCTTCCACATGATGTCTAGACTTACCAAAGACAGAAGTGCTCCCAAACTTGGTTTTAAAAGGTTGGTATTGTAAAACCAAAACTCCCAACTTGGATTTTCTGTTGTTATGGCTTGGTAAACTGTATTCGTATTCAGGAGATAAATGAGAGTGGGATTAAGTGGGGAGTGGGATAGCCAAAGGAAGGTGTGGAATGAGCATTGACTGAGCAGGAATAGGGTTCCTGCTAAGAAGTCCTAACCCAGTGAAAATGTACTTCCGTAATGATATGGGCTTCTATAGATCTTAGGAAGTCTCTTTGATTCTTACCCTCTTCCCTCTTATTCCCTTTGCCCCCTTTTCTCCTTGATGGCCCGGATCACCATCTTCTCCCTTAATAGAATCAAAAGCAGAATTTTGAGTGTAAAGAAAAACAAGCACAAACAAATGACACATGCCGCCTACCAGTTGCCAGGACCAGAAATATATCTTCTTACTTGGACACCAGGATAGCCAGGGAATCCACGTTCACCCTAGTGCCAGAAATGAGATAAGGTCTTGTTTAATATCATGTGATTGAGAAATTTCCTTGACATGCCTTGGGGGAAAAGAAGACACATAATCCAGGTTCACCCTAGTGTCAGAAATGAGATAAGGTCTTGTTTAATGTCATCTGATTAAGAAAGTTCCTTCACATGCCTTGGGGAAAAAGAAGACACTATAATTTTGAGGAAATATACTCAAAACAAGTGCCAGGAAAAACAACTGTAGCAACAGTTGTTATCTTGAGCTGCTCTCAAGTGGCTGTATTTCATATCTCTAATTCAACATGAAACAACTTATAAATAATTTTTACAAATTTCTCCCCTCTCTAGTATATTGTGTAATGAAACTTCTTCTGTAGGGCATTTTTATCTCTCAGCTTAAATAACCTAAGGTTTAATCCAACAGAAACCAAGTGAGAGGGCACCACATTGAGTGTTGGGAAGCAGGTGCTCATTGTCAGAACCAAAGGCATACTACAAAGCAATCATGCATTCAACAAATATCCATTTGCATGTCCTATCTTCCAAGCACTTCTCTAGGTACAGGAAATTCAGCAGTGAACAGAACAAAGACCTTGCTCTCATGGAACTTACATATTGGAGGGGAAGAAAATGAACAAAGAAATATATAACATGTGAGAAAGAGATCAATCTTATTCCAGAAAGGGGATTAAGGAATAAAGAATTATGTGTATCAAAGGATGAGGAGGCACTATTTTATATGAGGTAGTCAGGCAAAGCCTTTTTATAAAGGCGGCATTTGGGTGAAGACCAGCATGAAGTGAGAAAACAAGCAGACATCTGGGAGAAGAGCATTACAGGCAGAGGGAGGGAGGAGTATGTGGGAAAAAAAAAAAAACCCTGAAGTAAGAGGAAGAATATGTGCTGCCATGTTTGAGGAACACTGAAGCAGAATGGAGCGAGGAGGGCAGGCAGGAGGAGATGAAGTCAAAGAGTTCACAGAGACCACATTTATAAATTCTTACAGGCCATGTTAACAGTGGGTTTTATTCTGAGTGACATGGAGAATGACAGAAGAGCTTTGAATAAAGGAATGACTTGATCTGACTATGTTTTTAAAGATGTCTCTAGCTGATGCATGGAGAAATAACTATATGAGGTAAGCGTGGAAGCAGAGAGACCAGTTCAGTGGCTACTGCAATAACACAGATGGAAAATTATGTTGGCTTGGTCCAGAGGGTGGCAGTGCAGTTGTGGGAAATGATAAAATGCTGGTTGTACTTTGAAGATAGACTTACCACTATTTGTTGATGGATTAAATGTGGGAGTGAGTGAAAAAGATTTATCAATGACAGCTGCAAGTGTCTGTCTTGAGCAACTGGATGGATGAAGTTTCCCAGTCCCTGAGATAGGAAAGGCTGGAGGAGGGGCAAGTTGTTAAGGGAAACAGTTTTGGCTGACTGGATATTTGATAATATTAAAGGATTATTATTAATTCTTTGGTGTAAGAATGGTATTGTGGTTACATTTTTAAATAATCTTTTAAAGATGCAACCTGAAATGTCTATGCATGGAATATATGATTATCTTGAAGTAAATCCCATATATCACATGACCTACAGTAGGTGAACATATGTAGAGGTTCTCTCCTCACTCCTATTTTCTTAATGAAATACGAAGCATGATCATCTGCTTTAAATATGGACGACAAAGCAGATCTTGGAGGTTTGAGGAGGAAGGAAGGGTATGAAATCAGCATGGTGGGAGGATAAGTGAGTGGGAGTATAAATAAAACAAAACAAAATTGGCCAGGGGTTGTTTTGTTTGGATTAGGTGATGGGAACATGGGGTGAGGCAGGAAAGTGTCATTATACTAGTCTCCACTTTTATTTATTTTTGAATTTTTCTGTAATAAAGGGTTAACAAACAAAAAAACAAGAAGAAATGTGTTTGGGGACATGCCGATTTTAAGATGCCTGTTAGATGACCAAGTGGAAATATTTTTAGAGTTTGGGATATTGGTCCAAGCTGGAGAAATAAAGTGGAGATAACAGGATAGATGGTTATTGATGACACGGAACTGGATTTCCCCAAGAAATGCCACCTGAGAGGTGAGTAAAGAAGGAAGAAAGTATGAAAATAGAGCTTTGAGTCTTCCAATACTTAAAGGTCAAGAACATCCAGAAGATCTAGCAAAGCAGGATGAGAAAGAGAAGACAGTGAAAACCAGGAAAATAGAATGTACTGGAAGTTGAGTGAGGGAAAAAATCAGGAATAAACCTATGATCAATCTGTCAAATGCTGCTGAGAGATGGAGCACAATGAGGGCAGAGAAGTGACCGTTGAATTTAGCAACATGGGGTTTACCTCAACTAAAGCAAATGTAGTTGAGTGGGGAGGGTCAAGAAGTGAAGGCTCAAGTGTTAGTTTTTCAACCTCAGCGCCACTGATATTTTGGGCCTGATGGTTCTTTGTTGGGAGGGGCTGTCCTGTGTATTGTAAGATGTTAAACAGCATCTCTACCCAGTAGATGCCAGCACTCTCTCCTTGAGTTCTGACAACCAAAACATCTCCAGACATTGTCAAATGTCCCCTGGAGGGCAAAAATCACTCCTGTTGAGAAGCACTGGTATAGACTGCTCCTTCAGTGAGTTTTCCCCCAGGGGAAAAAAAAATGGACTGAGAGCCTCGGAAAGCAAAAGGGAGTAGAATCCAGTCTAGGAGGCAAGGATCAGTCTTAGATAAGACTGTGGACCCTCGTCCATAGCAGTAGGAGAGAAGGCAGTTTAAGTATTGAAGACAGGCCGGGCGCGGTGGCTCAAGCCTGTAATCCCAGCACTTTGGGAGGCCGAGACGGGCAGATCACAAGGTCAGGAGATCGAGAGCATCCTGGCTAACATGGTGAAACCCCGTCTCTACTAAAAAATACAAAAAAACTAGCCGGGCGAGGTGGCGGGCGCTTGTAGTCCCAGCTACTCGGGAGGCTGAGGCAGGAGAATGGCGTGAACCCGGGAGGCGGAGCTTGCAGTGAGCTGAGATCCGGCCACTGCACTCCAGCCTGGGCGACAGAGCGAGACTCCGTCTCAAAAAAAAAAGAAAAAAGAAAAAAAAAAAGTATTGAAGACAAAGCAGATCTTGAAGTTTGAGGAGAGAGGAGAGGGTGTAAAATAGTCAATTCAGAGAGAAGGGGAGTGAACAGATTAAGAAAATGTAGTCAACTGGCCAATCAGCAATATGGGACATTTAAAATGAGGCCATTACATCTTGCAAAGAAAAATTCATGCAAATATGGACTGAATCTGTGTTCCATAATGTTAGCTGTATCACAAAAAACAAAAACTGCCCTTGTGCTTAGCTCCAAATTGACATGTAGCCCAAACAATGCACATTTGAATTCTACACAGAATTTGCCTGCTATGCAAACTTGTCCATAGCAAAGAAAAATTTAGTTTACCTGGATGGGATTTCAAGGGACTAGCTTCCACATTCAGCTCTGCCTCTAACTAGCTGTGCAACCACAGGCAAGTTACTTCACTTCTCTAAGCCTCAATTTTCTGAAATGTAAATTGACAAAGCTAAGCTAGATGGTCACTGAGGTTTCCCCATAGCCCATCATTCCATAGTATTTACTGAGAACTTACTATGTTTGAGGCATTTTTCTGCTCAATAAAATGGCAGTGGTGCAATCTTGCAGCCACAGGGAAACAAGAGAATTGCAGAGAAGCCAGCCCAGAATCCTGACATCATTAAGCAACTAAGCATCACTAAACATCCTAGTGATTTCTTATTTTGTGAGGCAATACATGTAACTTGAAGACTAAAGCATCCAGAATAACAGTGGGTATTAATATTTGATTTGCTCAACAAGTTCCATGTGACCTCCATGTCAGTGACCAATTAACTACATATTAAAATACAAGCTTCTTACGAGAGTGGCACTCATTCATTCAAATACAGTTATTGAGCACCTACTCTCTGCCAGACTCAGTTCCAGAAAAACAAAAGTGCAATGCTACTGTCAGGTTTACAGCCTGGGGGATACAAGAACAAATTATAATACAACCTTGACAGAAAGGAGCTACTGCAGAAATATGAACATGCTTTAAGAACACAGAGTATAGGACAGCAAATTCTGTCTGGGGAAGACCAAGGCTGCTTCCACAAGGAGAAGTTGGTACTTGAGTGGGTCTTAGAAAATGAGTAAAAATTGTCCAAGAGATGGAGATCAGGAAGCATATTCCAAATGAAAACACGAGCGTTTGTAAAGGCAAGGAAGTTGAGAAAGGGTCTGGCACTCCCAGAGCTGAGATGGGAATATCTGACATATATGTGGAAGATGAGGGAAGAAGTTTGACTTTTAAATAAGAGAGCTACAAAATCAATTTTTACTTTTTAGCGAGGGAGCGCTGGTGGCCAAAACATTTTGTAAATATGTACAAACTGTTCCTGGCATACAACTTGGAAAATAACACTTATTTTAACAAAATAAAATAAAAACTATAGTCCTTAGTTCAGAATGTCCTGTAAGGTTACCCTCACCTTTGTTCCTTTTCTTCCTGGATGTCCATATCCATCAGAACCAGGAAGACCCTAAGAAAATGACATATAAGATGAATTGTAGAGTCATGTAGACCAACACTTGGTTGATAATAGTATCTGAACCCTTGGATAAATCAACAATGCAAAGAAGTAGGGATAACAATGGGGCTTGATGGAGATTGGGAGACTACCTTCATAGGACAAATACTCAGATTTGGAGAAATCTTTGAAAGACCACAATAGAAGGAAGTTTCTAGGGTTTTTAAACCCCCATCTGTACATCAGCAAGATGATACCTTGGTTGTAGGAAGCTATACACAACTGTACAAAGTTTCCCTTGGGCTAAACTTGCTTTCCTTGTGAGATAAAGTAAAAATAGAAGCTTTAGAATTGGTAAATCATCAGACAAAAGCACAGACTTTGGAGAAAAAGATCGGAATATAGGCAATATACTTTAGTGGTTAAATGTACAGACTATAAACCCAGACAGACCCGAATTTTTATTCCAGTTCCAGTGTTAGTTGTTTGAGTCACCCTAGGGAAGCTGCACAACCTCTATAAACTTCAGTTTCCTAATCTGTAAAATAGGGATAATAGTATCATCTACATTGTATACTTGTTGGGAAGATTGAGATTGTGTATGAAAAGTGCTTAGCACAATGTCAGGCACAGAGGCAGTACTTGATAAATGGTAATTAGTCTGCTGCTGGTGGTAGCAGTGGTAGTGATGGTGTCAGCAGGAGGGCAGTAACAGTAGTGGTGCTGATAGTAATAATGAAGGTGGTGGTGATGATGGTAGTGATAGTGGTAGCCGAATTGGTGACTGCAATGATAGCTCTGCATGGTTGATCTGTACATGATGGTTGGTGCGTGGCAATGGTGGATGATGGTGGTTGGTGGTAGTCATGGTTCGGCTCGGTAATAATGAGGGATGATTGGTTGATTAGTGATGGTGGGGTGGTTGGTGGTGGTGATGATGACAATGGTGATAGTGATAGTGGTAGTAACGATGGTAGTGGTGGTGGTGGTGATGGTGATGGTAGTCATGGTGATAATGGTGATAGTGATGGTGGTGATAGTGATGATGGTAATGGTGGTATTGATGGTGATGGTGGTGATGGTGATGGTATTGATGATGCTGGTAATTGTGATGTTATTGCTGAAGATAATGATGATGGAGGTTGCAGCGGTGGTAATGATGATAATCATGAAAATGATGATACTACCAAGGAGCTTAGCATCTGTATAGACAGACAATGAGCTTCCTGTAATAACGAGTAAATTCAAAACCCTATAGGTGTTTTTTCTGAATAAACAAAGAATTTCCCTAAACCAGGTAGATCAGTTGAGAAGAAAAATTAAAAATTTGAAGACATGAAAAGATTCCTATGGTCTAAACAGCAAAGTCTGAAAGACTAGAAAAGAAAGAAAAATAAGAGAAAGAAGATTGCCAAAACGAGTTCTTGGCAGGGGCTGGTGGGGGTGATAATGAAGTTTATTTGCTGTTACTCCATCTTCTCCTTGCTGAAGGATGTGCAGAAACTCCAGCATCTGCAACCCCCGAGACCCAAACTCTGTATTTTTTGAGATGTCTCTTGAAAATAGTCATAAAATAGGTAACTTGCTCTCCTGTTCAGGGTGATAACTAAGGTAAAAATGCATAGCCCTGTGTTTGAAAGTGTTGTTTTGTAGAAGGAAGTCTTTTATGATCTTTGGTCTCCAAAGATTATTTCTATGCTCTGAATAATCAAACCCATACTCTTAAAAGTTCGCTGATCTGGCTCTCTTATTTGTTGCCCTGGAAAAAAAAAATGTTTCACTGAACATCTCTGTATTCCTAAGACTCAAATACTCATAAAATATCATTGTCAAACAGATGAGAGACATTGGCACTTTGCTCTTCGATATGTGAGAAGGCAAAATAAATTCCAAGTCATCTTTGGAGTCTTAATTTATACAAGAAGTCTGAGAAACTTTGACTATTTCAATTCTTAAGAACTCTGGTGATCATGTCATATTTGTAACCACAAGTTTAACTCATCAAGAATATTAAAATTTTGTGTTCACAGCAATGATGTTAAAGCCATTTCAATTTATTACATCAAGTTGATGCCATTTTTGTTTATCAAACCTTTTTTCATAATTTCTTACTGGAATCTAAAAGATAGATAAGACACTTTAATGCTGTGGTAGATGACTCCATCAAAATTTGGCTTGGTGCACACTGAGATATTTTTAGACTATATCTCCCTGATTTGCCTGATTTCTTGTCTCTGGTACCTGTATTCTGAACTAAATAAAAGTAGTTTCATACATTTAAAAAGTTAGAATTTTATGTAAAATAAGAACAAATGGCAAACAAATTTAATCAAGAGTCCAAAACAGAGAAACTGGACTTACAGTTTGCCCTCTTGGTCCTTGTCGACCCTGTGGGCCTCTTTCGCCTGCATCACCAAGCTCTCCCTTTTATTATAAAGAGAAAAAATCAAATTAATTTTCTTCTATGAGATTACGCAATTTTGTGTCATCTTCCTCAGAGATTTTACAGTCACTGTTTTCAAGTTTTGGTAGCATACCATACAGCCCAAGGTAAATACTTTTCTCTAGGCTTTGTTAAATATGAATAACTAACAGAGATAGTCACAATTTTGGTTCTGAAAATTAGCAACACCAGGTATGTAACATCAATTACAGAATTTTATATTACTATGGCTTTTTCTAAATTTGGATGTGCACATTTACATTTGTGGTTAACCCATATGTGTATCTACCTGTTGATACATCTTTGTCTACTTATACATGTGATTCATTTTTCTATATGTTCATCTATATGCCTTGCCTTCAGTCAATAGAATCACCAACCTATCAGAAATGTATGCTGGAAATGATGATATAAGTAAAGATTTGCTTAAGAAAACCCAAGGAGTTCTCCCAAGCTACAATCAAGAAAGAGCGGGTTCTCTGACATTTACCTTCACTCCTCTTGGTCCAGGTTTTCCTTTTGAACCCTTTGGCCCTGGAGGCCCAGGATTCCCCTGAAACAAGATCATGGCCAAAATCACCACTAGGGCCACAAAGTTAACTGTCTGTCTCTCTTGTTATTATTGAAATAGTCTGTAACTGGAATATGCTCATGAATCACCTTAGAGATGGAAGCTTAGCCTTTAATATTTAATACAATTAATTAATTCTATCCTCCAACATACAAAATGCATAATATACACACTTACACTATGGGCTGGGGGATTGAGATAGGGCAGCAGGAGGCCACATCTACCACATACTGAGAATTGAAGGAATCATTTCTATGCTACAGGGGAAACATTGTTTGATTAAGAGATCCAGAAAACAAAAGCCTAGACATTCACCTGCTCCAAATTGAGAATATTTTCAGCTGAGATTGACAACAATATAATCAGTTATGAGGCTAGATTTTTTTTCCTGATCAAGACAGAAAAGAACAGAGCTATGGCTTTGGCCATCTTCGAGCTGCTATTTTCAGTTTACTGATGGAGACTCATTCCTGACTCTAATCATGCTGCTCATGTTTCTAAGCCATCTCAAATGCTCACTTCCTCAGGAAGCCACTCTAATCATCGGTCTCAATCTATCTGAGCATCTTATGAATCATAAGACATTCCCCCAAGATATTAGGTGTGGAGTAGAGCAGGCACTAGAAAGAACCAAGGTGGAGGTCATCAGTTCAGACACTTACTATCTGGATGACAAGTCATTTAATTCCCCTTAACCTCAGCTTCCTTATCTATAAAATTGGTATAGTCATGCTTCCTTACATATTTGTGAGGAGCAGATTAGTTACTGATACTTTTATATGGTACCATTATTTCATCTTTTACTATAGCTAAATATGAACTTGTATTACATACCCTTGAGGTTTAAACCCATATCTCATTGGTCACTATATCCCCACAACTTACCTAGAGTAGAAGGAGACACATAGCAGATGATCAATATCTACTGCATCAAATTAGCTCTTCTGGAAATTCCTGATATCCCCATATCCCAAACAAACAGTGTGGCTTTATGTTATTTATCCAGGAACACTCAGGGGTATGAATCAGCCAGTGTTAATGACTAGCTGCATGGTAGCTGTTTTACAAACCTACCTGAGTGCCCACAAAGCCTTTTTGACCAGAAGTTCCTGGTGGTCCTTGCCTTCCTCTTGATCCCTGATCCAAAGATGAAATTAAAATTCAACCAATTTTTAAAGAGTCATTTATATTCCATGTAACCACAAAATTATCTTGGATGCCAATGGAAGCACAAATTAAGGTGCCCTGACCCATCACGATCTCATTTATCAAACTTTAATCAGGGAGCATCTGCACTCTGAAGCGCCCCAGAACACTCACTTCAAACTCACTCCATCTGAAGCAGAGGGTGTGAGTCCTCAGCGCCTCTATTTTTAGCAATCTTTCCAGGTGAATCTCATGAGTACTAAAGTTTGAGAATATTGCTTTTATATTTGAATTCACTCAACTAATTTTAAATCCTAAAAGGGTGGTGAGAGGGCAGCGAAGCTATTGATCTCTATTGAAGAATGAACCTTTTCCTTGTACACACAAGGGTTAAGGACAAGAGATTGTGTTTTCGGTTTTATCAAGAGCCAAGGGTGCATTTAAGTGGCTTAATCTCTCTGACTACACTGCTGGGGATTTGCTCATTTTCTCTCCAATCTATTTTACTTTGCTGATTTTTGACACTTTAATATTTTTCCAGCTTTTCTGAGAAACACTTTCCTATTAGAAGTATTGATTGATTATGGCTTCTACTCTCCTAGGTGAGGTATTGACAATCATCTATTTAAATAGACCATCACTCTCGCATCCCAGCGGGAAGGTGAGAATTAAGGAGAGGTTTTATTGATTATCTTGCTCATGCTTCCCAGCATGACTTGCTTCCCTTCCAACCAGTTGTGTAATGAAGTGAATATAGACAGGAAAGCAGGGACACAACTGTGGTGGGGGGGTCCTGAGCTAGTCATCAAAAATAAAAGGGAAAAATATACATCTTTTCGTTGCTTTCCCTTAGTTCAGATACTATTTTCCATTGTAAAATAAGCATAGTCTCTATCTAATTACACATTGACTACCCATTTTTTTCCCTTGGTTCCTTTAGCAAGTCTAAGAGCAGCAGATACCCTCTGAAATTATCATCTGACACTCATAGGATTTTTAATTATGGGGAATGATTCGATATGTTAGTAAAATTTATTGTTCCAAAGTTCTTCAATTTGAGTATACTTAAAAACAATTTGACTTTTAAAATAAATACATAAAATGTGTTCCAGGAGGGCTATAGAATGACAGATTTGGGTTACGCTTAGACAATGCCGAAAGAACTGGTTGAAAGTTTAAATTTCCAGTTATCATTTGATAACCTGACAAAACCCCACTGGATGAACTTCTCCAGGGCAGGACCTTTGCCTTAATGATATGAATGTCCCAGGTCTATTAGTAGACTGCCCTGTGCATAATAGATACTCTGTAAACACTTTGCTGATTTTTCCTACCAAATTGAATGATGGGGGTCTCACTCTGTTGCCCAGGCTGGAGTGCCATGGCACCATCATAGCTCACTGCATCCTTGAACTCCTGGGCTCAAAGTGACCATCCTACCTCAGCCTCCCAAGTAGCTGGGATGACAGGTGCACACAACTATGCCAAGATATGAATACAATTTTAGTAAATTAAATAATATTTGAATACACAGCTTCAGAGGCAGTAATCAAGAGAACTGATTTTGTAACTATACTGCCTGAGTTTGAATCCCAGCTTTATCACTCACTAGCTGTGTGACCTTTGCCAATTTACCTAACTTCTCCATTCCCTCTTTATTTTTCTCCTGTAAAATGAGGATAATAACCTCCCTCCCACTGAAGAACTAAATTAGTTAATACAAGTGCTTTAGGCAGTGTCTAGAGCATGGAGGTCAATAAATATTAGCTATTGTGGTTTAATCTTTTCAGAAAAGGGGCTGTACAATTTTCTTTGGAAGGCCCTGGAAAGGAGGCATCCAAAGCCATTCTGATTTACATCAAATTATTATCAAACAACGAAGCTAAAATTTCAAACAAATATCCTTCAGCACTAAAACCAAGCTCCCAGATACAACCTGTGAGCCTGGATACCCAAGCTCTCCTTGGTAACCCTGTCCACCGGATTCTCCAGGTACACCCTGTCAAAATGAATGAAACTTATAGTGAGTTCACCAGCCATTTTTAGTGTTCATATTGAAAGCAGCTTTTTCTGCAATATATCACTTGAAACCACAACAGAAAGACTCAAACAATATTTGACTGGTTGTGATCAATCCTCTTAGGAGATGAAGTTGAAGAGGAAATGTGAGTGTTTACACTTATCTTGGGAAAAGGCAAGACCAGATTCTTAGGACCTTTCTCAGTATTTACACATCTCCTTCCAATGTCTCAGCTAGTGATGGGGCAAAATACTCTGTTTAAATAACCCAAACTCTTATTTTGTGTAATAACTGGTTACTAAATAATAACTGGTCCTTCCTTTTAAGACATACAGACGAAACGTTCAAGGGTGCTAAGGTCTTTTATTTCATACAAGGAAACTCAGAATGTTGATCACAGCAATAAACATGACGCTGAGACAAAGGCACACAAAGTGCTTGAGAAAATAACAGAAAACTGGCTTTAAAACCCTACAGACCTTTATGGCAAGAAGCTAGCTCTCTAGGCAAAGGGTGAGTTGTTAAAATGATTCATTCTACAACTGATTTAATTTATCCTGCAAATTAATATTTTCATTTCTGCAGAGAAGATATGTTTTCCAAGATTGAGGATAACATCTATTTTGTGAATTGCTCTGCTTTCTTTTTCATGTTGCTCACATGTTGACTAGATTATTAATTATTCATAGATATGCAAAGAGCAAAAACTTCAAAGTCAGAATTCAATCAATATGTGTATCAATTACTTGTGCTTCATCAGTTTTTGAAACTATTCAGTACTTCTATTAATCATTCCTGTTACGTTATTCCACTCTTTAAGGTTGATTTCTAGATTTATAAATATGAACCGAATTTTAAAAGGAATACAGCTAGAAATTTTGAACCAGGTTATGAAATGTGGTCTAATTTGCATATCACATTAGTGATATTTATAGTGCAACATTTATAAAAACAATGTGGCTATATATAGCAATGTTCAGACTCCATCATAACTCTATGCTTATACATTTATATTAAGAAAATAATTTGAGTGGAGCAAAAGTGAAAACAAAACAAAAAAACCTATAATACACATCTCTGACCTTCACATCAATTACCCTGATACCCAACAAAACAGAAATTACCTAAACGCTCAACATAAGAAAGATTAGTAAATCATGGTACTTCAATAGAGTAAAATATAATGTTCTAAAATGATAATAGGGAGATTTGGAAACAGGAAAAAGCAGAATATAAAATGTTACATACACTGTAATAATCCTCTATTTTTTATACAAAAGAACAGAAAAACATGAAAACGCTTGCACAGGGGTGGTGGGTTTATGTACCTTTAAAAAAAATTAATAATATTCTCAATTTTATCATCAACAGCAAATTTAAAATCTTGCCTTATTGCCAAAAAATGTATGCATCAATTTGTTTGGCATAAATATAACCTTTTCCATAAATAAATGTTCATTTAGAATTCTACTTTATTATATGTCTTGCAAAGGCCAGCAGATCTAATTTTGTAGATAATACTGAGCCATATTTTCCCAAAGTCCAAGGAATGCTGTAATTTGGAGTTATGGGCCTGTATGACCAGTGCTCCAAATGTTGAGTCAACTAGCAAACCACTGACATGGTGGATAAACCCAGTTCATCCTGAAGCCTGCAAATATTTGTAATTATATCTCTTATTTTAAAAATCAACTATACTATAAGGCCATAGTCACCAAAACAGCATGGTACTGGTATACTGGTATAAAAATAGGCAGATAGAGCAATGAAACAGAAATAAATGAAATAAAAAAATAGAAATGAAAGCCCTACTCTAAGATATTAGGATATTAGCTTCTTTTCAATCTAAATGAAACTTTATAGCAGAGTGGAGAGGAGGCAGAGAACCATACAAACTTTCCCTTTTGCATGGAAAAAAAATCGCCATGGAAACTTTCAGTGAACCTCAAGCAACCTCAGACAGCCTAGCCAGCACTCCCCTTGACCTCAGAGAGAACAATTTAAAGAAGCCATAAAAGATAGACAAATGGGACTATATTAAACGAAAAGCTTCTGAACCAAAAAACAAAAACAAAATAAACAAACAAACAACAACAAGAAAAACAATGAGCAGAGTGAAGAGACAACCTGTTGAATGGGAGGAAATACATGCAAACTATTCACCTGACAAGGGACGAATATCTAGCATATACAAGGAACAAACAATTCAATTGCAAAAAAAGCAATCCCGTTAAAAAGTGAGCAAAATATCTGAACTGATATTTTTCAAAAGATATACAAATGGCCAATAGGTATATGAAAAAATGTTTAACATCACTGGTGATGAAAACCACAATGAGATATTATCTTATCCCAGTTAGAATAGTTTTTATCAAAAATACAGAAAACGACAAATGCTAGCAAAGATGCAGAGAAAAGGGATACATATTTTTGGTAAGAATTTAAGTTCATACAGTCATTATGGAAAACAATATAGAGATTTCCCAAAAAGTTAAAAATAGAACTACCATATGATCCTCAAATCCCACTAATGGGCATTTACCCAAAGAAAAGAAAGTTAGTATATCAAAGGGTTACCTGCACCCCCGTGCTTATTACAGCACTATTCACAATAGCAAACATGTGGACTCAATCTAAGTTTCCACCAACAGATGAGCAGATAAAGAAAATGCTATACATATACACAGTGAAATAATATTCAGCCACAAAGGAGAATGAAATCCTGTTATTGGCAGCAACATGGATGGAACTAAAAGTCACTATGTTGAGTGGATAAGTCAGGCACAGAAAGACAAATATCACAAATTCTCTCTCACACATGGGAGCTAAAAAAGTTGATCTCATGAGGTAGAGAGTAGAATGATAGTTATCAGAGGCTGAGAAAGGTGTTGGGGGTAGGGAGAATGAAAAGAGGTTGGTTAATGGGTAAAACATACAGTCACATAGAAAGAATAAGTTCTAGTGTGTGATAGTACAGTAGGGTGACTATAGTTAACAACAATATATTGTACATTTCAAAATAGCTAGAAGAGAATATTTGAAATGTTCCCAATATAAAGAAATAATAAATGTTTGAGGTGATAGATGTCCTAAACACCTGGGTGTGATCATTATATGTTCTATGTATGTATCAAAATATCACATGTACCCCATAAATACATGCAGATATTATGTATCAATAATAAATACAGTAGTCATATGTGTGGAAAAAAGAGCAACTCTTTCCAGAAAGCACTGACCTTTAATCCTGGCAGACCTCGCCTTCCTATTGTCCCCTAAGAAAAATGGAAAGCAGAGACCTTAGAGAAGGATATAAACCAATTTTCACCCCAGCCTACCATCCTCTTCCACAAAGGCAGGGGAAATACATCCCTCCAGCTGTTAACACCTACCCAAGGGCCAACATTTCCAGGTTCTCCCTGAGGTCCATCAAAATTAGAACTTCCCTGAAAAGTAAGAAATAAAGGGAAGATCAGAAACAAACAACGACAAATGCTAGCAAAACTTTTTGTCCAATACAGAAGGCACTAGGTAGATGTAGCACTTAAATTTGCACCAAATTAAATTAAAGATGTAGTTTCTTTGTTATGCTGACCACGTTCCAAGTGTTCCATAATTCCATATGGCTAGTGACTACCATATTGGACGGCACCGACGCAGGATATTTCCATGATCTCAGAATGTTCTGTTGGTCAGTGCTCCCCAAGAAGCAAATGGCATTAGATTCTGATGTTTCAAAATATCCGTGTCGTAGGCATCTTTCCCCAGAGATTGCTCCTTTGATGACTCCTTACAGTTCACCACGCTGGGACCACAGTCACACATAGTCTCCAACAAGCCATACTTAATATTTGAAAATATTGGCACTTCTCTTTCTACCTGTATCACTTAGGGTCCTGAGTGGCAGATAGAAACAGAAGGTAGAAAAGCGTCTCTCTGAAGACATGGGTGATCAATATATACAGATGCTGACAGAGAGAGAAAGAGGTTATATAGTCACAGTGAGGAAAGATTCCAGTGTTCTCACTTCTTCGGGGTCAGAAGTGAAAAAATGGGTATTGTCCAGAGAAAAAAATGAGCCTATCTTTTAAGAAAAATTGAAACCATGTGAGATCCCAAGTAGGGGTACTTCAGATAATTATTTCATAAAGTTACATGCTAACTCAATAAGAATACACAAATAGGGAAAGAATGTGAAATAACAGAAACAAAAACGTTTTGTGCAAAGCTGTTCACCCAACTGTTATTCATAATGGATTAAATTCTGAAACAATTTAAACATCCCACAATATAAGGGAAGTGTTGATCAAATTATGGTAGAAACACTTATTGAAATAGAATGCAACAATTAAAAACTGTTCTTCAAAAGTTTTTAAAGTACATAAAAGTTTGTGCTATAATGCCAAACTGAATCTAGTTATGGGGAAACAATCATACAAATCCTAATTGAGGGGTGTTTAGCAAAATAACTGGTGTACACTGTCAGTGTCATGTAAACAAATAACTGAGCAAATGTGATGAAAGCGCACTGATGACACAGGACAGTTAAAGGCACCACTTCGTCCTCAGCTGGATCCTGGAACAACAGCAGCAGCCACAGAGGACATTATTGGGGTGTTATGGACTCAAGGTTTGTGCTCCCCCGAAAATTCATATGTTGAAATCCTAACCCCCAATGTGATGTTATGAGGAGGTGGGGCCTTTGGAAGGTGATTAGGCCATGAGGGGGGAACCCTCATGGTGGGATTAGTGCCCTTATAAAAGAGGCTTGAAGGAACACTATAGCTCTCTTTCTGCCATGTGAGGTTGCAGCCAAGAAGATGGCTATGAACCAGGAAGCAGTCCCTCACCAAACACTGAATCTTCCAGGACCTTGATTTCGGACTTCCCAGCTTCCAGGACTATGAGAAATAAATGTTTGTTATTTAAGCCACCCAATCTATTAACTCTGTTACAGTAGCCCAAACTGCCTAAGACATGGGGCAAGTGGGAAATTTTGAATATGGACTGCACATCAGAAAATAATATTGGCCGGACATGGTGGCTCACTACTGTAATCCCAGCACTTTGGGAGGCCAAGGCGGGCAGATCACTTAAGGTCAGGAGTTTGAGACCAGCCTGGCCAATATGGTGAAACCCCACCTCTACTAAAAATACAAAAATCAGCCAGTGTGGTGGTGGGCACCTGCAATCCCAGCTGCTCTCGGCAGGAGAATCGTTGAACCCAGGAAGTGGAGGTTGCAGTGAGCCATTGCACTCTAGCCTGGGCATCACGGTGAAACTCCATCTCAAAAAAAAAAAAAAAGAAGAAGGAAAGAAAGAAAGAAGAGAATATTGTATAAATGTTTAATTTCATGAGGGTGATGATTATATTATGTTTATATAGAAGAATATCTTTTGTTTTACTTGTTGAATATTTAGAGGCAAAGTGTCATGAAGCCTTTCCTCGATGAGTCATGAGCTAATCCTCGATTAGCTCAGTCACACACACATACCCCTAAGTATTTGTATAGACAGATATAAAGCAAATATAGCTAAAGGATAAAAATTGGTGTTTAGACTTATAACTACATTTTTCTGTAGATTTGAAATTTTTCAGAATGAAGAGTTAGGATAAAAGGTAACAGGTTAATCATGGACTATTTCAACAACACAGAGAATAAAATTAAGGTAAAGAAACACTAGGGGCTGGCATGTTGCTGCTACAAACGAGTTGGTTTTTCGCTCTCCTTTCACTTCCTTTCTTTCTTCCTTCCTTCCCTCCCTCCCCCTCCTTCCTTTCTTCCTTTCTACATTCCTTCTTTCTTACTTCTGTTCCTTCCTTTTTATCTCTCTTTCTTTATTCCATACAAGGGAATGGATACGGGCTGGCAATTGATAGTATCCACAGCCTCCACCATAAGTGAGCTACAGGCAAACCCAGTTCTAGTAAATACTGAAAGAAAATGTAACCCACTCCTTCTGAAGGAACTGAGGGTGCTGACGATGGACACCGTGTCCCATGTAAAGCGCACGCACTCTCAGCCATAAAAGAGAACTAAATTATGTCCTTTGCAGCAACATGGATGCAGCTGGAGGCCATTATCCTAAATGAACTAATGCAAAAATAGAAAACCAAATACCACATGTTCTCATCTATAAGTGGGAGTTAAATCTTGGGTTCACACAGACATAAAGATGGGAACATTAGACACAGAGGACTCTGAAAGGTGAGGGAGGAAGGGGGCAAGGAGTGAAAAACTCCCTATTGGTTACTATGTTTACTACTTGGGTGACGGGATCAATAGAAGCTCAAACCTCAGTACCATACAATATACCCTTTTAACAAACCTGTACATGTATCCCCTGAATCTAAAATAAAAATGGAAATTAATAAAAAAGAAATACATAATTTTGGTGGTATAGAAATATTCTACAAATTTGGACTCATGTTAAATATGGGGTTGTAACCTGCTTTTTTCACTTAATATTACATCATGGATGTTTTCCATATCATGAAATTGTCTTCTACATTATGTTTCATGGCCTAACACTATTCTACTGTGTGGAAGAGCATTGATTACATAAATAATCCTTTATTATTAGGTATTTAAATTTTTTTTTTTTTTTTTTTTTTTTTTTTTTTTGAGACGGAGTCTCGCTCTGTCGCCCAGCCTGGAATGCAGTGGCCGGATCTCAGCTCCCTGCAAGCTCCGCCTTCCGGGTTCACGCCATTCTCCTGCCTCAGCCCCCCAAGTAGCTGGGACTATAGGGCGCCTGCCACCTCGCCCGGCTATTTTTTGTATTTTTTAGTAGAGACGGGGGTTTCACCATGTTAGCCAGGATGGTCTCGATCTCCTGACCTCGTGATCCACCCGTTCGGCTCCCAAAGTGCTGGGATTACAGGCTTGAGCCACCGCGCCCGGCCTAAATATTTTCAATATTTTACTACCTTAAAAATCACTGCAATGATGATCCTTGGAGCTAAATCTTTGTGTTGCACCATGATTAGCTTCCAGATAAATTTCTAGGACTAGAAAGGGTAGATCAAATGACATACACATCTTTTGTTGTTGTTGTTTTTTTGGACGGAGTCTCACTCTGTCGGCCAGGTTGGAGTGCGGTGGCACGATCTCGGTTCACTGCCAGCTCTGCCTCCTGGGTTCACGCCATTTGCCTGCCTCAGCCTCCCGAGTTGCTGGGACTACAGGTGCACGCCATCACGCCCAGCTAATTTTTTGTATTTTTAGTAGAGACAGGGTTTCATCGTGTTAGCCAGGATAGTCTCAATCTCCTGACCTCGTGATCCACCCGCCTCGGCCTCCCAAAGTGCTGGGATTACAGGCGTGAGCCACCGCACCCAGCTAACATACACATCTTAAAGCTGTGACAGACTCAGTTGGTGGCCTATAAAACAGGCCCTCCCTTCCCCTGTGCTAAGAAAGTCTGTTTGGTCTTTTTAGTTTTGTTTGGGGCAACAACATACCCGGCTCCAAGGGATGAATTACGACAGGCCAAAGCCAACTGTGATGATCCCATTTCCTTTTGTGGGAGACTTGCTTTCTCTGGATCTATTGAAATGGGGCAAGGGCTGGTGGGGAGCACAGGGCCTATTTTAGCTAATGAGCAGTAGAGAGAATATTGCTGGGAGTAATTTGATGAAAGGAAAGCCCCTTTTCTCCTGGCATTTTATGTAAAGGTGAAGACAAAAACACTTGGAGCTGCTAAACCTAGAGTCCGAAGGCTGACATGCTGAGGATGGCAGTGTGGGAGGAAAGGCGCCAGGTCCCTGACGACATCACTGAGGCTCAATGGGACCATCAACTGATGTGCCAAAGTTGTCATCACCTATGCCTGGGGTTATAAAACACGTGTATTAGCTAAACACTGCTAGTCAGGCTTTCTGTCATTTGTACATTTTAAAACACTAAAAAAAAAACAGTAATCCTAACTAATGACTGATGTGTATTGCCTATTGCCTTCCAAAAAGGTTGTATTGATTTTCCTTCTTCCCAGAAGTGTTACTTTCTCGCTTCTGACTGGCATAATTGGTTCTCCAAGCTTTCTCCAATATTAGGTATATAATAAAATTATTCTGCTTGGTCAGCGAGACTGCTTCATCAGGAAACCCTCTCCATCCAGACTGCAACATTTAATCCGCTCTTTGGTTCATGTCAGAAAGGAGCGGTTGCCCCCGAAGAGCTATCTCCCAGCAGCACTTAACAGGCTAGAACAGGCGTGTCCAATCTTTTGGCTTCCCTGGACCATATTGGAGGAAGAAGAATTGTCTTGGGCCACACATAAAATACACTAACACTAACGATAGCTGATGAGCTTTAAAAAAAGAAAGAAAGAAAAGAGAAAAAGTAAAAGAGAATAGAAAAGAAAAAAATCTCATAATGTTTTAAGAAAGCTTACAAATTGTGTTGGGCTACATTCAAAGCCATCCTGGGCCACGTACTGCCAATGGGCAGTGGGTTGGACAAGCTTGGGCTAGAATGTCAGCATATACCAGCTGCAGGGTAATACAGCTGGTGGGAGTGATTTCTGTTATCTAAGTCTATTAAAAGACGGTTTAGTTACTACCATTTTTTGGCCCACCATGGGAGCAGAAACCATAGGGAACACAAATGGAATATGTCACGGCACTGCCCCAGAGGGTTGCAATTTTTGTTTGCATGTACAAGTTAGGGATCTGGTGCTCAAGGTTAACCCTTGGCTAAACTCAGTGATGGAGACCTCAGAAAGCTGTGAACATGCAGCTGTTGCTGTGGCTGCAGTGCTGTGATGTACACAGCGCTGTACAGTTTGTCTAGAGGCTTAGGTTCCTTCCCAGCAGTAAAACCTTGAGCAAATCAGAGAACCAGCCTGAATAGACAGATCACGATCTTTCTTCTCACAACAACCACAACTCATGGAAGTTTTGAAATGGTTTCTCTATCTTCCTTCCCTCCTTCCAGATGAGGAAACTGGGGCCCACATGGGTTAAGGGTTGCTGTCCTGCTACTCCCTTAGCTCAATTCCATAGCCGATTGAGTAGCTATTCACGGGGCTGTCTGATGTCAACTCACAGGAGAGGGTCTCAACAGGAAACCCTCTCAATGGGGTTTGTCCAGAACAACTGTAATTAACAACAGGATGAGATTCTTGCAGCAAGTCGTGCTGGTTTTCTCACAAAGCAACATAATAATGACCTTGTTATAAACTGTATTTAACTCAGGCTCTAGACATATATAAAAGGAACGCAAACTAGCTAGAGAAGAGAGCCTGTGTCCTTTGAGCCTATAGTTTTGTCAAAGGATGAAAAACTGGAGTTCAAAGTAATAGAGGTTCCTCTCCAACTGCAAACATTTTGCTATGCAGACCTCATGCTTGGAAATTAGGAAAGATATGAGGACTGAAGCACTTGGGTTATTTTAGTCGTTTTTCAGAATCATACATTTTGATGTCTAGGACATGAAAATCTAAAACTGGCTGCCGAGAAGTTAACATTGATCAAAGTTAACAAGTCTTTTTGCTTCTGTGATGCCTTCTATCACAATTCTTCTAGTCTTCAGAACTAGGCAAGGATTTCACCTTAAAAAAATGGCTAATACCCAGTTCACATCAATCAGCACTGCCTGTGACAGAAGGCAAGCCAGCACTGTAATGACCCAGAGTACCTTTTAAATCAATACATCATTATAAAGATAGAGAATTTAGGAACTAGAAATATCTTAGGCATTATTGAGTCTGGTGCTTTCATTTTAGAGATGAGGAAACCAAGGACAAAGGGTGTAATCTTGTAGGAGATAGGATTCGTATAGAAAAAAAAAAAAAAACCTATGAATTAAGTATGCAAGGACGAGGATGTCAGTGGAGACTGGCATTCAGAGCTTCTATCTCCATAGACCGTGGATTCCCACAGGCTTGCTCTCTGGTTTTTTACGCTGATCCTACCAGAATGCCCAAGTCTTCTGCCCCAGCTAGCATCTGTTCCCATGTAGCCCCCCAAGGAAACAGACCATCTTACCTGATGCCCACGCCTTCCTTTTTCTCCCTTAGGGCCTTGGACATAGCTATTAGTTCCAGGATCCCCCTGAGAAAATAAAGGGTTCATTACCTCAAATGGACAGAAAAGAAAAGAAATTATAGGAAGAATTATTTATAACAAAGCAAAACAAAAAAATAAGGTACAACTAAAGTGGACCCTTTTAATTATCTGGACCTGCTAAAAAATCTCAGACATTTAATGCAATTAAAATTCCAACCTTTTTAAGAACTCAACTTTTCTGTAAGTTTTTCTCTCAAATCTTGTATTTGTTGCAATACTAAGATAAGGTGAGCAGATGCTTTATTAACGAATAATTAATTGCTCTTTGCCTTTGTGTCATGAGCAAACAGTTCTCCAGTCTCTGGAATTAAAGCAGCAGAAATCCCCCAACATCACTCACAGGATCTCCCCTTAATCCAAGCTCTCCACGGTCTCCAGGTTGTCCTGGCGGTCCCGTCAAGCCCTTAAATCACAAAGAAAAAAAATGTGTCACTTTAAAAAATGACATATTGCCTAGGGAGAAGAGAACATTAAGAGGGAAAATAAGAATCAAATGAAAAGAGCAACTTAGTACTTGAATTTTAAAGCATTCATTGCCAAGGAGGTGAGATTGAAAGGTAAAGAAGGACACACTTTTACTGGCTATCTGCCATATGCCTGGACCTAGATGTGTGTTACCTCATTTAACCCTCACAACTCAGGAATTCACCGATTTGCATTATGCAGGACCTGAGATTCTAGGAAGTTGGGCCTAGGTCTCCCTACCATCAAATTCCTTGATCTTTCCACCCCTTGGTGATGCTCCACACAGAAACACATGTTGTTGTTGTTGTTGTTGTTGTTGTTGTTGTTGTTGTTTAAAAAGGGGGGGTGGTGAGCAGGGCTTTCTCCATCATGAGCATGGGTAGCAGCGGTAGAGCAAGATCTCATGAAAAAGAGAAAGGAGAGAAAAATGTTTCCAGACCTCCTGACTACTGCAGATAGGAAACCAGAGAGGTGAAGAAACTTGTCATAGGACTGTGACATAATAAGTAAATGATGCTTCCCTTAAACCCTGCCATGATCAGTGCCATTCCTGTGTAGTAGTGCCTACAGAGCCATGAACTGGGGAGAGGCTCCACCACAGGTGCCTTCCTCAGATGACATCACGTGCCTGGAGCTGGAGGGTGCGCATGATGAACAGATGGGATCACTGTTCTATAGCTTTCAGACACAAAGGAAATAAAATGTTCTCTAGACTCCAAAAGAAGCCAGCTCATAATCTTACTTGAGATGCCTCCTTATCTCTTTCCTGGCCTAATATAATGGTAAAAGGGAGCTAGATAACTCTAGGTTCCAATCCTGCTATTTAATTTCCTACATAGGCAAATTTCTTTGACTTATTCTAAGACTCCGTTTTCTCATTTGTGAAACAGATATGCCTAACTTACAGAAACAGTGTAGGGATTAAGTAGAAAAATAAATTCAAGTGGTTAGGCATATGGTTCCCATTATGATTCACCCTACTTCTAGATCCCCCTTTATCTGACCCAGTCACTGGACTCTCAGAGTAATCTTCCAAACCTACAGCTTCCAATATGTGTCTTCCTTGCCTATAAACCTTCGATAGCCCTTGATTACTCAGCAGAAACAAAACTCCCAAACGTAGCATTAAATTGACTCCAAATTGCCCTTTCAGGCTTTCTCCCCACTCTTTATACTTTTTATTTTATCCTCCACTCCTATGAAATTAGGATCCTTATTTTTCCAAACCTATCATGATTTCTTCTAACTCTAACCCTTTCCTTGAGCCTTTTTCTTAAGCTAGAATACCCTGTGTCTCTCTCCCAGTCCCTCTCACAGAGGTCTGAGTGAAAAATGTCTTGATTTCCTGCATTGTCTGGAAAGCTGGAGTCCTCCCCACCCTTGGGCACCTGTTCAAATGCCACAGGGCCTGAGTACAGAAGTTGTTCTCTTGCCTCCCTCTGTCTTCCTTAATTGTTACCTATCTTTAAAATTTCATCCCATCTTCACGTCCTCAGTGAAGTCTTTCTGACTACACAGGCTGGGTCAAATCCCCTGTCATATTCCTCTCCATACCCTTATCTCAGCAGTAATATTATATCTATTTCCAGGATTATTTCATTCATGTCTATCTTTTCCCATAGAGGCCAATCTTAAGACACAGAGCCCATGTCTGTTTTGTTCCCCATTCTAGAATCACGTCTTGATTACAATAGATGCTCAATAAATTCTGATGATTGATCAAATGAAGAAAAGGGAGTCTAGTTTCCTCTCCAAGTCACTGTGCTCCCATTGGTTCTTTATTTGCACCATTGTTACATCCTGTAGCTTACTGTAAACACTTAACAGGTGTTTATTGAATTTAACTAAATGTAGCTGAAACTGAAGGCTCTCCAGTGTTAAGAAAGTATGGTATCTCCCACCTTTCCAAAGTCTGATCCATAAACTTCAAGTTAGAAATTAAACCTCAATAAAGAGCCATGTCTTCTGACTCTCCCTGTTTCACCCATCAGGAATTCAATCCACATCACTAATTGTGCACCCTTGGAGTAAAAGCATTAGTCTAATTTCATGAGGAGTACAAAGAAGCATAAGCAAATAAATTACACCCTTTATGTCTAATCCTATCAATCAATAGAAGCTGACTATAGTACTGTGTTGACATGAATCCTTCAGCCATGTTGGATCCCATAATTGGTTAGTATGTCTGCCATGGGCACAGGAAGGGAAGGTTGTAGGACATATGCTAGGTATCTGCCATCCCTTACAGGGAAACAGAATTACCATCAGGAGGAAGTGTGTAATCACTGTCAAACGATAGTATAAATAATTGCAAGGATGTAGAGAAGGCAAAGATCACTACAAACTGACATGCCAAGGAAGCTGTTGTGAGGAAGAAAAAGAGGAACTGGGCATTGAGGAAAATGTGATATTCAGATTAAGCACTGAATATGGAAGCAAGAAAAAGGCATTCCAGAAAAGGCAGCTGGCATGAGCAAAGACACAGAGGTGCACATGCATAAGCAACATTTCGAAGACAGTGAGCCTGGGAAGATATTTCTTGACAGAGATTTGTAAAGAATGTGGTTGAAAGGCCTTGGATGTAACACTAAATCACTGGCGACAGGGAGCTATGAGAAGCTTGAGAGATTGGGAGTGACATGATCGCTCTTCTCAAGCACAAAAGGTTAAGTCACAGGACTTACATTACTCATTCCACCATCAGCAGAGTCAGACCTTAGGTGAAGCTTCCAAACAGCTATCTCATATTAATTCCCCTTTAGCTCTCCATTTAACGCCATAGGATTTAAGCCACTAGATGATTTTTTCCCACAGCTTCCCACAGTTTAAAAATAAACTATCCATATCAGGTTACTCAATAGGAAAATGAAAGAATATCATTATACTTTACCCGATTTCCCCTATTTCCTTTTCTCCAGATGACCCTGGGATTCCACGATTACCCTAAAAAAAGAAAATGAACATACAGACAACCTGTCTTTTATTAGTCCTACTAAAATTTTTCTTTATGTATTTTCACAATTCTAGCCAAGAGTAGAAAGTACCTTTACTACTCTATTTCTGACAATGTGACAGATTAGCTGTTTTGAATAACCCTCCCACTGAAAATTCAAAATTCCAGATAAATTAAAATATATTTCGTATACATTAAAAATCTGATTTAAGGCCGGATGCGGTGACTCATGCCTGTAATCCCAGCACTTAGGGAGGCCGAGGCGGGTGGATCACCTGAGGTTGGGAGTTTGAGACCAGCCTGACCAACATGAAGAAACCCTGTCTCTACTAAAAATACAAAATTAGCCAGATGTGGTGGCACATGCCTGTAGTCCCAGCTACTGAAGAGGCTGAGGCAGGAAAATCACTTGAACCCGGGAAGTGGAGGTTGCAGTGAGCCAAGATTGTGCCATTGTACTCCAGCCTGGGCAACAAGAGCAAAACTCCATCTCAAAAAAAAAAAAACGGATTTTAAAAAATCCTTATGGTTCATAATAAGGAGAAAGCAAATATGCAGGCAAGTAGCTCATGGCAGTCCTGAGAGCTTCTTGTAATTGTGTGTGTGTGCACGTCTGTGTGTGTGTGTGGTGTGTGCATGTGTGTGTTGGGGGGAGCAGTGTGAAGGGCCTCAAGCTAACAATTTATTTTAGAGTGGTCCCAGAATGTAGTGCCACTAGGAACACATGACAGAAGCAAACAACCTCAACTCAGGCCCTCATGATGTCTCACAGACAGCGTTCCATCAAAAAATGAATTTAAATCAAAAGTCATAACACACATGAGGGAGATGCCACGAAGGAGAAGCCAATGGAAACAACATACAACAAAATCGGACCTGCAGTGACTGAAAATATTGGGATTATAATATACTGAATATAAAATGAGGATATTTAGTATGTTTAAATAATTAGAAGAGAATGAATAAAATAACCAACTATAAAAGGAGATCAAGTAGATTTCAGAAAGGATCAAATAGAACTACTTGAAGTGAAAAATATAATTAAAATTTAAAATTCAATTGACAAGTTAAATATTATATTAAACACAAGTGAGGTGAGAATTAGTGAACTAGAAACTATACAGAAATTATACAGAATGCAGCACAGAATGACAAAAAATAGAAATATAAAAGAGCAGTTAAGAGACATTGGGGGCAAAATGAGAAGTTCTCACAAATTTCTAATTAGATTTCTGCAAAGAAATAATACAGAAAAAATGAAAAATAAAATTTCAAAATGATAATTTCGAAATTAAGTCCTGAAGATTTCCAAAATTTGTAAGAAACATAAACACTCAGATTCAAAAGACTGACAAGTCCCAACCAGAATACATAAAAAGTAATCCACACCTGGACACATCATATTGAAACTGTCAAAAACTAAAATCAAAGAGAACATTTTAAAGCAGCCTTATGCAGTTTAAAAAGTTGCTTACAAAAGAACAACTATTTTGACAGATAATTTCTTAATGGCAATAATGAAAGGTAGAAGACAATAGAAGCCAGAAGACTATGAAATTACATTTTCCTTTTTTTTTACACTCTGAGCAGCAGCATTTACGTATTTTTTCCAAGTCTTTTCTTTTTTTCTTTTTTATGATACTTTAAGTTCTGGCATACATGTGCATAACGTGCAGTTTTGTTACATAGGTATACACGTGCCATGGTTGAAATTACATTTTCACGGTGCTGAGAGAAAGTAACCATCAACCAGAATTGCTTACCCACTGAACTATCTTTCAAAGAGATTTTCAGAAAAACAAAAACAAGAAGAGTTTACAACGAACTAACCTTTAGAATTTCATTAAAGGAAATTCTAAAAGTTGTGCCTTAAGCAAAAGAAACATGATTTTTTCATGTTCTTTTGAAGGTATCAGTGACTACAAGGAAGGCATCAGTCAGATGAGTAAACATGAGGGTAAAGCTAGATAAGCATTGACTATATAAAACAATAAGAATGTGTAATTGGCAGAATTTAACAAAAATAAGATGGAAATAAAATACTGTACAATAATATGTAATATGGGAGGGAGTTGATTAAAGTTTCTAGAGTCCCTGTATTTTGAGGATGAGGAAAAATACATAGATTAACATTAAACATTGTTGAGTATACATGTTAAAAATTCTAGCTAGTCATGAAAAGCTGTACTCTCTACAGGAGTATAAATGCCAGGTTAATAGAGAGGAAGACATTAAATAAGAAACTTCTGCACCTGTTCTCCACCCAAGCCATCAACTCCTTCCTCACCAGGGTTGCCCTGTGAAGCAGAGGAGAAACAGGTGTATGCGAATATTTCTTTGATGTTAATTTCTTTGCTAATATTTTTTCAATTGATACAGAATCTAGACTCTGTAACACTTACATACTGCACCCAGTTACTAAAAAGTAATGATTATTTTCTTCCTGAAATAGTTATTAGGATTATATGCTGTTTTACCTCATAGCTTCAGGTGCGAAAAATGTATATGTAATTTTTAACCTTAAAATTTGAGTGGATAAGAAAGATTCCCTTTAAACTTTTGCACTTGGAGCAAGTAGCTGTTTCACAAGACCAAATGCAACACTGATTGTCAAATGCTAAAACGGTCTTTTGTCATTGACCTTCTTTAAAAAGACGGCAAATATGCCTGAATTAGTTAATTTAATGGAAACCTGGTAGTTCACAGATTAAGGAGGAACTAAATGGGTGTGTGTGCATTTTGGGAGATAAAATTTAAAAAAAAGAAAGGAAGTGAAAAACTGAGGTTAATTAGGAGATGAGAGTAAAACTGGGCAATGGCATGGTGACATCTCGTCAAATATTCAAATTGTGGGCCCTTCATTTTGCCAACTATCCCAAAATGACCAATAATATATTCATTACAAAGAATCTTTTAAAGAAAAAGCCAGAGTTTCACAAACAAAATAAAATACATTTACATGTGTGAAATAGTTGATTTACTCCTACTGTCTACAAAAGAAAATCAAGTTTCAGGCATTTTTTTAACCAAAGCACAGCTGAGTTATACATAAAAATAAGTACACCAAACTCTTGGACTAGAATTACAAGGAAGGTATATTTGCCACAGGCCACAGGAGGTTAATCGGTGGTACCAGAAAACATGAATAAGGAAGCTCCATGAGCCCTTGTCTGTCTTGTGCATCATTTTGTAACCACTCCCTAGGATAATGTGGGGAACAGAGTGGGTATCTAATAAATACTTTTCAAGTGAGTGAATCAGCAAATGGATACTATGGTTCTGAATCTGAGTGTAAATCATTCCCTTCTTGTGCCAACTCCTTTCCTAACAACCTCATCCCAGCACTCCTCTTCCATTTGACACCCATCTTGACCAGACCCAGCCCACTACACGCTAGATTCAGGACCAACACTTCTAGACCATCATGTGATGAATACGGTGGCCCAATTTTTATACAGAGTCAGCAAGGCTTGAAAACAATATGTCACTGCCTTAAACTTGAAATACATGTCTTACAAATAGTTACTCATTAGCATGGAAGTTTGGCTATTTATATCATCTGACAAATTCTCTTGTCTAAAAGTCTGAAGCCTCACCTCACTCAGGCAAAGAAATGTGATTGAAATAAGTATTGCATTTCCCAAAGAAACTGCTATCCAGTTTAAGAAGGGTAAAGGAGATAACCTACCTTCTCTCCTGAAAATCCTCTTGCTCCCTAAAGTTAGAAAGAGATCAAAAGAATTGAGCTTGAATGAGATTTTTAAGGCTTGTTTCATTTAGGAAACCATATGTTCCCTGGTTTGAAGAAAATACAATTACAATACTAGATCAAAATGAAGATGCCTTGTCTGGCAAGTGTGGTGGGCATTACAGCATCCTGGTTACCACTACCCTCCTTTGCATGGAACCTGGAGAAAATTGCACTTTGCAACTCCTCACATAGTAGGAATGAAAGGGAACAACCCCTTATTAAATGCCCCTTATTAAAATGATGATATTTTTCAAACAAAAGTGAAAATACATTGGCTAGCAAGCATGAGAGGGCTTCAAGGAACAACAGGAAAAATTAATTGAAAGAGTCTTTTGATAGGTATACAGAACATGGTCATTGTGGTTAGGAAAACTCTCTTTAGGATTCTTAAAGATTGTAGAATTTTTTTTTTTTTACTTTATTAAGAAAGATTCTCCAATCCTGGGCAGTTGAGGGACATTTAATGCAACCAGCCGAAAAAGTACACCTGTATCCCTTTAAGCTTTAAAACTTTAGTGTTCTCACATGGACACAGGGTGGGGAACAACACACACTGGGGCCTCTGTCGGGGGATGGGGTTAGGGGAGGGAGAGTATCAGGAAAAATAGCTAATGCATGCTGGGCTCTATACCTAGGTGATGGGTTGATAGGCGCAGCAAATCACCATGGCACATGTTTACCTATGTAACAAACCTGTACCCCAGAACTTAAATTAAAATAAAAACAAAACAAAGAAACCTTTAGTGTTCTCAATCCTACTTCCAACCACCAGCACCTGTCACTCTTTTCCGAGGGTTTTTTCAGGGACAAGGGCCTGCTCTACCGACATGCAAGACAGGCTAAAAGTGCTAGGAACTAATACTCCCTGGAAGCTGCCATTAACTAATTCCTGATGGGATTTGGTGTATAAACACCCCAGCTCCCTCACCCCTTAACTGGGGTACATTGAGATGCATGTTCAACTCTGGCTGCCAGAGTTCTTCAGTAGGATTAAGCTCCATCTACCCACAGAGATGATCTGATTGATAATGTACCCTTTTCAGGCCTCCTTTCCTCCTTATCTCACTTCCTTACTTCCCTACTAATGCTTACTAGAATTATCTCCCAGTAAAATACTTGCAATTGACTCTTTTTCTCAGGCTTTACTTCCGGGAAACCTTTAATCTGAGGAGGAGCTAAGACTCCATAGCTATGTTGAAGAATTATGGTTTTCCTCAAACTCAAGGGATGAAGCCAAGAAAGAGAAAGAATCCCACAGCTCAAGGTCACACTCACCTTAGGTCCCCTCATACCAGGGCATCCTTCCTCACCTCGGAGTCCAGGAAGACCCCGGGGGCCTCGTTCTCCCTGTGGAAGAAGAAGACATGAATGCACATAAGCAACTGTCTCTGTCACCACCAGCCAATTCAAGCCAGCAATAAGGACCTTCAAAATGACCAAAAAAAGACTTGGTTCTTACAGTTGCTTTTACAACCTCAAAGACCTGCTCAGGACACCTCCAAGGCACTCAGATTGTTAATCTGCTCATAGAGATGATTCCAAACCACACAAACTCAAGCTATCTGCATTTTTAAATCAATTCAGTTAAGCCATATGGGCAAAACTTCAGAATTCAGATAAAACAGAAGGTCTGTCTGAACATTTTCTTCAGGCAGCTGAAATTGGATGGAGGTTTCATTGTGGTCCCTCAAGGAATAAACCATTATTTGACCCTTTCTCTTCCAGGTGAATTCCTACCTATTCCTAAGATATAGGTCCTGTGTCACCTGCTCTCCTGAGAAGCTTTTTCTGTTGACCCCACCCAACTGTCCCTTCAGATTCCTTGTAGTATTTGGAAGATACAAATCAGCACATATCATAGTGAAATGTGGTTTTACACATCAGAATCTCTTGCTATATTATGAGGTTCATGGAGACAAAGACAATGTCTCATTTCTTTATTGCTGCATTTGTAGCCCCAAACACAGCATCTGTTATCATACAATAGATATTCAACCAGGATTTGAAGAATTACTTACTGAATTATATTAATAAATATAACCTTTTCATCTCGGTATTAGATTAGGAAGGGAATGGTAGATATCATGCCTTTTGCCAAGTTGATTAAATATTAACTGGAAAGTACTGCACATCACATGAGCTTTAATCAAAAGACAGTCTACATTTGTAATATCTAACTTTGACTTAATTAGGTTGCTAACTATATATGCTGTTCAGGACAGTAAAAAGGCACACAATAAAATGAGAAGAACTACAGATCTAGAATGAAAGGGCGTGTATTTGAGTTCCAGTTCTGCTTCCAGCCTGTTGTGTGAGGTTAGACAAAAGCACCTGATGTCATGAATCACAATTTTCACCATTTATAAATGTGGATCTAGATAATACTGACTCCAGTCATCTCATAGGATTGTTCATTGAATGTACGAGATGCTGTATTGGAAATACTTCACAAAGTATATGGATTGAACAAATGAGGTGTTTTATACTTAGATAGCAATAGATAATGAGAAAAGCACAGCTTCTGGCATCAGGAAACAGTTTTGGACACATCTCCAACCCTCTCCAACCTTAACAAGGCACTTACTCTCTCTGAGTTTCTACTTTCACATCTATAGAACAAAAGTATTAACACATACTAGCAGGGTTGTGATGAAGATTAAATGTGATAATAAATACAAAATGCCTAATGCAGGGCTTCACACACAGTAGATGCTAAGTAAATGTCTTTTCCTCCCTTCTTCCTAGTCTATCTGTATTTTTAGCTTCAATGTGTGGTGTTTAAGCTTCATCTGGAAAATGTGATCCTAACATATCTACTGTACTATATTGCAATATATAGTGCTATCAGTTGTGTTTATTAGAAAATAGTTGATATATACAAAACAAATGTTCTCGATAAAAACAGAGACATCAAGGAAAATTTATTTTAACAAAACTAAAATAAACCCACTCAGCATGGCTACTATTAAAAAAAGAAAAAACAGCAGAAAATAACAAATGTTGACAAGAATGTGGAGAAATTGGAACCTTTGTCCACTGTTGGTGGGAATGTAAAATGGTGTAGCTGCTGTGGAAACCAGTATGGCAGTTCCTCCAAAAATTAAAAATAGAATTGTCATGTTGTCCTGGAATTCTACTTCTGGGTATATATCCAAAAGAATTAAAAGCAAGGTCTGGTAGAGATATTTGTACACCCATGTTTATAGTAGCATTATTCATAAGCAACCCAAGTGTCCATCAACAGATGAATGGATAAACAAAATGTGGTGTGTCTGTATATAAATACAATTGAATATTATGTAGCCTTAAAAAGGTGGGATATTCTGACACATGCTAGAACATGGATGAATCTTGAAGACATTGTGCTAAGTAAAGTAAGCCAGTCACAAAAATACAAATACAGTATGATTCCACTTATCTGAAGTACCAAGAGTAGTCAGATTCACAAAGACAGAAAATAGAATGGTGGTGACAGAGACTGGAGGAAGAGGGAGTAAGTGTCTGATGTATACAGAGTTTTACTTTTACTAAATGAAAAGATTTCTGGAGACGGATGATGGTGATGGTTATACAACCATGTCAATGTACTTAATACCACTAACCTGTACACTTAAAAATTGTTAAGATGGTAAATTTTATGTTATATGTATTTGACCACAATTAATTAAAAAGAACATTGTGAAGAAAAGAAATTAACCCACTCTTGTGACTTCTATTCCCAGTTTCTAAAATTTCAGTTGCTGTACACACATAATTATGTGTTTACCCAAAATTAGTCCTCAGGAAAAAATATATATATATAGCAGTCTGAAATTACAGTCCCCACAAAGCCTTCACAATTTCTCGTATTTCAGAGTACTCTCTCCATTACTTTACTTTGAACAGCATGGTACTGACGCACCATCAGTATCAATTTGAAATGTTTATGAAATGCTATGAAGGTCGCCCTTCAGGTCAGTTACAAAAAAAAGGAGGTAAAGAAATCTAACAGAAATGTATTTATTATATTTCAGGGTGAGACCTTACAATTGCAAATGTTGAATGCCATGCAAATAGGACTTTTAAAAGTGACTTTTATAGGCAACTGAATTCATGATTATATTGTGGCGACCATAAAGAGAGAGTTCTACAAGCTAAATGAGGCAATGGGTTTTTGGAGCTGTAAATAAAATTTGCAGTGACAGACTTCATAAATAGACTTAAAAATATTTTATCTTAAACAATTTAGGCAGAAGTAAACACAAAACACTATAGAAAACTGAGATGTTTCCAAAATGCAGCGCTAGTAATAATAAAGAAGTTAATATAGAAACTACATGGGAAAATTTTGTAATAAATTGATTTGATACAGTGTGAAAGAGAGAAAAGCAGTTTTTCTAATGTAATATATAATTACACCTAATTAAAGACTTTAAAATGCTTACATGTAATTAAATTAAAATATAAATATTTTATTTATATCAAAATAGACATTTGCCTGTTTTACCTATATCCCTAAAAGTTTATACATTCTAATTGGGCAAAAACATTTTTTAGGATGTTCATATGAAGAAATGAGAACTGTATTTTATATATGGGCCTATATGTTAAATGGTTTGGAGAACAAATTTTCAGTTTATTGTATTTCTAATTCAAATACTAAACTCTATAATGTTTAAAAATTGGTCTCTCATCTACTCACAGTATTTGCTTAAAGCTATAAATAATAGCCATGATTTAACGGAAAGACTAACACCACTAAAAGGTTTTCAAACGCTTGGCTATTTTATGACAAATGGGAATAATAATAATAGCATATATACATATGTGTGTATATGTATATATGTTATATTTATGTATGTTGTATATAACATATATAAATATAATAATATATTGTATATTATATATAATACATTATATAATATATTATACATTATATATAATAATATATAATAAATATATATGTCATATATAACATATATATGACATATAGAGAGAGAGAGACATAACATATATATGACATAGAGAGAGAGAGAGAGAAGAAACTAAGAATGTTTAGCCCTGTGTCTGGCATATATAAAACTGTCAACAAATGTTAGATGTTTT
>NW_016803028.1:1649015-1651218 GCF_001698545.2 Rhinopithecus bieti | reverse complement strand
CCGGCTAATTTTTTTTTTTTTTGTATTTTTTTAGTAGAGACGGGGTTTCACCGGGTTAGCCAGGATGGTCTCGATCTCCTGACCTCGTGATCCACCCGTCTCGGCCTCCCAAAGTGCTGGGATTACAGGCTTGAGCCACCGTGCCCGGCCGCTACTACAAAATTTTAAATTATAAATGTCATTTGCATTATATTTCTAGCCCTGTACTAAAGGGTCTTTACAAAATATCTTGGTTTTATAATGTTGACACAGTAAAGAAGGGGGACTAAACCATCTTTCACTCTAGACAGACAAGAATTTGGTTTATCCTGTTTGTCTGAAATTGGAGTCAATGGTCCTAATGGGTGGGATGGACCTTACGTCATTCTCCTAAAGTTGACTGGGCTCATTGAACCACAGACCAGGCAAAAAAAAAAATAACACTTAAAGGACATTTTAAAACATAATAAAATGGGAAGGAATATTTTATTATTTCTAAATAAAATAGCAAAATCCATCAATCACGTTCCTGAATGTATTTCTAACACCTAAGACTATGCTTACTTAGGAAAAATAAATAGAAAAGTTGAACAATTATCTTGTAAACATAAAGAAATGTGACTCCGTCTCAAAAAAAAAAAAAAAAAGAAATGGATGAGCTTACATGGGTTTCAGCAGCTACATTTTCCTCTGATTTCTGCTTATTTTCCAACACCCTAAATGTTCAGAATAATAAAACAATGTGCCACTCTAAGTGGAGCAATGACAACGTAGATACCAGTGGTTCAGAAAGTGTGGTCAAAGGGCCCCTTTTGTTTCCAAGATACTTTTGGGAGGGTCACAAAGTTAAAGTTATTTTTCCAATTACACTAAAATGCCTTTTTTTTTTGTTCATTCTTATTCTCTCCCAAGTATGTGGTAAAGTTATCAAGAAGCCACATGGCAAGTGACATCACCACAGACTGAATACAGAGACAGATTAGAAATTCAGCTGCCTCCTAATAAGCTGAATATGCCAAACAATGCTGCTTTCTCACTAATATTTTTTGTTTGGGAAAATACAGTTATTTTTCATAAAGAAATGTGTCATGAATGTTAACTTTAGTGAGTTTATTGTTGTTATTTTGAAATAAGAAACAATTTTTAATATTCTTAGTTCTAATTTCTAATATGGTAAATAATAACACATGGAAACCACATAAACAAAAGCTCTTCAAGGTTCCCAACAATCTTTAAGAGTGTAAAGGTTGAGGGGTGCAGGAAATGGAGAGATTTTGGTTAAAAGGTACAATCTTTCAGTTACAAGTTAGTAAGTTTGGGGGTTGTAACGTACAAGATGATAATTATAGTTGATAATACTATATAATATACTAGAAATTTGCTAAAAGAGTAGATGTTAAATGTTCTTGCCACATACAAAAAAAATGGTAACTATATGAGGTGATGGACATGTTAACTGACTTGATTCCAGTATCATTTCACAATGTATACATATATATCAACTCATTATATTGTACATCTTAAATTATACAATTCTATTTGTCAATCATACCCCAATAAAGTTAGGGTGGGGGGAAGAATATAATGGCATCCTTAGGCCAAAATGTTTGAGAACCAGTGGTATATACATGAATCAACCTTAAAATAGGCACCGGTGGCAAAGTGGTTTTCCATAATTCAAAATTAACTGAAAACCATGGGATTTAAAAATACTTCTGGCATTTATATTATGTAATAAAGAGGGTCCCTATCACATGCCAGTCCCCTAGCTCACAATTCTCTCTATAATATACATTTTCTCCACAGACAATCACATGACTGATAGATAACTTGTGTTTGCCAAGCATATCCCCAGGGGTGTGTCCAGAGTTACATGCAAGCCATCGGTAGCTAACTATAACTCCACCACCTTCTCAGCCACACAGGGAAGCATCTGAGTGACCTGTAGTAAGAATGGTCTTAGATTCTCTCCAATTATTTTGTTAACCATTTACAAAATAGACAGCTTAGTAATAGTAACAAATTATCTGCAATTTAGCTCATGATTAACAATTACTTTGACATCCATGCACACTAGACACAGACCACATTTTCAGTTAGTTCAAATTCATTGATTAAAAAATAAAACAGACATACTGAATCACTAATGCATTCCAGAAACTATATCTTTAAAAAGCAGATCTGCCTGGCATTTATTATAATAAATGTTTTATATATATATTAG
>NW_016803028.1:1602752-1648899 GCF_001698545.2 Rhinopithecus bieti | reverse complement strand
GACATATTCCATTTTGCAGGAGGAAATCCAGGCAACAGTCTAACAATCTATTCTTCTAGGTAGTAAAACTAAGTGGGAAAAAAATATGTGTGTGTGTGTATACATATTTGTGCGTATATGTATACTTGTGTGTGTATATATAGATATATATATGTTATACATAATAAAATATATATCTATATATAGATATATATGTTATACATAATAAGATATATATCTATATATAGATATATAAAAATAGATATATATAATATATTTTTAGACCCACTTTAAGTGGTATAGATGAGAAAAACTTTCACGACTTAGGTGCAATTAAATATTGCTAATATTTGATTCATTTTGCCATGTTCTTTCAAAGTAAAGAAATAACATTCAACACTTACATATCTGCCTTCCTCACCAGGATGACCGGGTAACCCATCAAAACCCTTCTCTCCCTGAAAAGACAAGAAGTCAAAATAAATAACTTGACCTCTAAATTATTTGTTTCTCAAATCTATGTGAAATAAAAATTGTTACTAATAGATACCTTTGTCTCACAGAGTTGTCATTTTATAGAGAATCTACTAAATATCAGGCACAATGTGCAGAGATGTACAGAAACAAATATTCTTGTCCAGTGTTACAGTGAAAACATGCATACCTGTTTGTCTTAATAGTCAGTATATCAAACTATTCTTATTTTCCAAAATCCCTTCTTAAGTCATTCTGTTGTAAAAATCCAAATCAAGACTAGTTTCTAGTTAAAAGCTTAAGGAAAACTGTTACTCTTAAAGAAGCTTTCAACCTTGTTTTACAAAACATCAGTAAGCAAAGGTCTTCCTGCCTATCTTATTCATGAGAAATGGTTGTTTATTTCTGTGTGACTCAAATGTCCAGTTTTGTTTTGTTTTTTACTTCTTCTTATACACCAAAACACACAAACCATTTCCTCTCAAGGAAGTTTGGCTTGCCATGTTACAGTCAGATGTGTCTATTTAGTCTAAAAGCTGGTCAATAAGACCTGGAAGGCATATTTTATTTGTGATCAACAAAGATATAAAAGTCATTATGACCATCTACTGAATTCTTGCAAAGAGAAACAGCAGAGAAGTCAAAAAATTAAAGTACTCCCATCTTTGGCCTTAGAGGCACAGGCACAAGCTGCAAAGAAACACATCAAGAAGCTCCCCAAACTCGATTTTCTGATTCTCCAATCTGTCCCTGTTAATGAATAACAACATGACAGGGAAAAATCCAATGCTAAGGCATGATTACAATTTATTTTTCAAACAGTAATTATAAACTTTATACTATTCTAAATTTAAAAGATTGATCTGCAAAACCCTGAAGAGCTCATTCCAACAACCTCATGGAAAATCTTTCAAAGAAAACATGTAAAAAGATGACACGAAGCCAGCGGGTGTAATTTAACCTTACCTGTGTGTTTGTGATTATACCCTCATCATAAAACTTCAATCCCTGTGATTATGGAACCTTGCCAGCCCTGAATATCTGAGGACCATTTCTAACGAGATATTCTCCCTTAGAAGTGTTAAGTAGTAATTTTCCTCTTGATTAACCTAGAGTTAACAGAGATGCAACTCTTTTCTCAGAATTTGATGCTGTAGAAAAGAGTGTTAGATGGGAAAGAGGTATTTACTACTGTAAAGAAAGCAGATGCTGGACAAGTGAAAATATGGTAGAAAAGTGAAAACTCCTGTACAGTGGCAGAATTTGTGACATTATTTGTCAAATGACCACAAGAAGATAGCATAATATGGTGGAAATCATGTGAGACTTAAGAGTCAGGGAGACAAAGGGGCTTAACTCCCAAATGCATCTTCACAATGATGCAATTTTGGGAAAGTGATGTCACCTCTCTGAGCCTCAATTTCACACATGTAAAATAACATCTACCTGAAAGTGTTTGTTAGGGGGGTAAAATTAGAAAATGCTGTTAAGTACATAACACAGTCTGGTATGTAGTGGGTACTAAAATATCGTCTCTCTCCTTTCCCCTATTCACATCTGACAAATTCTTACCTTCCTCCCAGAACTCCCATAATCACCTCTGTACCCATCCTCTCCAAAACATTTTGCATATATATTGCAGCATGTTCTTTCCACAATTGTATCCTGAAAAACAGATCCATATCACATACTATTTTCTCATCTGTGTTAGTCTATATCACATTACACACTAAGAAGACAAAATTCTCTCAATGTTTTTAAAATTATTGTAATTAATAGAACTTAGCAAAGGATGGCGTTTTTAAAAAGTACTTACAAGTTGCTTCAGTAAGACGCTTGGGAGGGATTGCAGTGTGATGCTCAGAGGTTGCTTATATGCAAACCCTCTGCCAAATTCCAGCTCCTGGAGCTCTTCTAATTTATGGACACCTTCCAGGCCAATGATTAGGAGTCCAGAGAATCCTTCACAATTTCAACAGGTAGGAGATTACGTTCATGTCTTTTGAATGGCCTATCTTTGTCTCAGCCCTACATATTCATCCATCATTCCACCATTCCCATAGCCTTCACTTGTCTTGCCTCAAACTGCATTTTGTTACAATTAAAACTAGTTTGTGGCATGCCTTCTTGAAGAATTGGTCTGATACCTTTCAATCCCACCAGCTGAAAGTTAAGCAGAAACACAAAGGACTCCCATGGCTCTCTTATAGCCCCCATTTTGTCATTTCACAGATGGTTTTCAGCCCTCATTGTATTAAATTACTTCCTTCTAAGCCTATCCCTGAAGTTGACTCTTGGTTTACACTTAGGAATTGTGGCAGTCACTGTGACTGTTCACAAATATGTTGGCTCCCCTTCTTAAGGACACATGATAGGACTGCACTTCTTCAGTCAGGTTATCAACACTCATTGAGCCTCAATTCCTTACCTGTAAAATATTATCTATCTCATGAAAGTTAGAAGTGACCATATGGCTCACTCTAGCTAATTAAATGTGAGCAGAAGTGACATATGTTAATCCCCAGGAGAAATTTTAAGAGTAGTACACAATTTGCCCCATTTCCTTTCCCTTGCCACAGAAATTACAAAAACAGCTGTTGGGATATACCCTCCTTCAGTCTGGGTTCTTGAACAGTGAGCAGGAGGCAAAGATGAACCACTTCTTGCTACTTTAAGTCACTGAGATTTGGAGGTTGTTATTGCTGTATAATCTAGCCTATCCTAACAATGCAGGCATTAAGAGATCATCTGGATTTGTCCACAAAACAAAAATACAAATGAACAAGGGTATTTTGGAAATTCAACTAGAAATCACCTTGTTCGTCGAATTTCAAAACAAATATTACTGTTAATAGTTTGAACAGTAAGTTCTTGGCACATACACACAAATCAGCTTTTTGCTGTGGTAAACAAGCTGCTTGAAAATTGTGTGGTTAAAAGTTGTGTACATATTCTTAATTATTCCTTAAAACTAAATTCTTTGAAATGGAATTTTTGATCTAGCATAGCATGTAAGCAAAGTTTAGTCTCTTGTTGCATACTCCCAAATCCCCTCCAGAAAACATGCAACAATTTAAACTTCCAGTGGCAATCTATGCAGTGAATTAAGATGGGAGTAAGTTGTCATAAAAAAATTCTAGCGCATGATTAACCAATGGAAAACATAATCCCCAGCAAAATACGTTGAATACACTCGACTGAAGAGGAAAAGGGGTGAAAGGAACTTGAACAATTTGCTGGTCGTTCACCCTTAGATTGCTTTAGAGCCTTTACATGGCACAAAGTGGGAATGGTGAGAGCCATAGTGTACAGTTGAACAAGTTGTGCTGCGCAAGAACACCCATCTGAGAGAGCTGATGCATGGCCAAATCCAGCCAGCATACCCCTCACCACCCAGGAGCCCAATACACTTGCATCCATGCAGTGTATTGGATGTCTTTCTCTAATTGCACAAAGATGCCATATAGACTAGCAGCAGGAACTCTTGGAGATGGAGAAGGAGGAAGAATTGAGAGCAGAGAGGGGAACTACAATGCAAAGAGCAGGGCCCAGCTTTAGACTGACTCCAGAGTTAGGAGAAAACGACATATGGACCCCAGATTGGCCTAAAAGAACAAACAGCCCCTCTCACCATTGAAGTAGGAGGTGTACGTTCAACCTTCCACCCTCAAAAGCTAGACCAGTCTGAGTCAGAAGACCCCTGGTCAGTATCAGGGACACTGTTGAAGAAGGCAGAGAGTCTCAGCCCCAAAACATCCTCTGGCCCATACGAAGAAGGAGACGGGGCATCAGCCTCATGAGCACTGAGCCCCACGCACTGGGTGAGCACACAGGAAGCTTCATAGAGTCCAGTGCCATCTGGAGAGCTGAGTGCCTCAGTTCCAGTGGGAGGAGGGAGGCCCACACTGGGCAACCCTATGCACTTACCTCTGCTGCGGAGAAACTCCGATGTTTTTTTCAGTCTCTTTAAATCATCATCCAGTCCATCTGTAAACACTAAAAGAACCTGTTGTTTATGAGAAAGGGGGTTGGCAGAGCCAGACAAGGAGGGAGGGAGAAAAAAGGAGTAGGAAGGAGGAAGGGTGGGAAAGGAAGAGAAAAGGAAGGTAGTAAGAGAGTGAGAGCAGGCAGGAAAAGGGAAGGGAGGGAAGAGGAGGGAAGGGAAGGGAGAAAGGGAAGGAGGGAGGAAGAAGGGAGGGAACAGAGGGGAAGGGGAGAAGGAATGCATAAAATGGATATTATAAATTGTACATTTATTTGAAATGCAAGAGTGAGTTTTTCTGGTTATGCCTAGACTTTCACCCTGCTCCTTTTACTTATTCTTTTATTACACATTCATCTTTATTTTAACCTCCCCATCCCCTGAAAAAAAAAAAGAGGATTTGAATCAGCTGAACTTATTTAAAATACTTTCCAAAATGCTTACAATATTTATCCTTATCAACCAAAATACCAAAATATTAGCAGAGAGATGTGTGTGCATGTGCGGTGTATGCAGTGTGGGTGGGGTGGAGGGGAGGGGATGTGGGGTTGGTTATTGCTATTTTCTGTTATACTTTGTAATGTATTTTCTACAATTGAAATGTGTTTATTTGCTCATAAGAAATTTTTAATTTAAAACAGGAATAAAAAATAAAACATGGACGGTACTAGTCAAAAAATACATCCATTAGATGCATGACTAAAGGAAAAGCTAAATGTAAGTTATGAAGTTTGGGGATGTCATTTCCTAATAAACATCACATAAAAGCTTTCCATGTCTGTGGGCTTTTGTGAGTATATAGTTCAGAGACAGCAGAAGGGAGGGAGAGGCTTGAGGGGTGAGCTGTACTAAATAGCTGTCACTGAAGACAGTTCAAGATGCTGACTAGAAAAATAGCAAGCCTACTCTAAATGGTAATGAGTGACCATAAAAAGCTAAGGAGTCTTAAAACACCATCCAAGTTGTCTTGGAAATGAATTTATGTTATGGAAGAATATGAATCACTAAACTGTGGGCAGTTTGAGAGCAGGGACTTTATTCTTATATTCCTACTAGCATTATTGAGCATAGAATCTCTAGCGCTTAAAAAATATTTGTTGTTGAATGAAAACACATCTCTTGTTGGTTCTTATTGGGTAACAGTATGGTTTTCCTCTGTGTAAGATCACCAATTAAGAACAATTTAGTTGGCCTCAGTCACAAAGCCTTGTCCATTCTACCCTACTTGATGGCTCCATAGCAAGGGTTCTCAGCATTTATTACCTTTACTTTAGCAGAAGAGAGATGAATAGCATTATCTCCCAAGGACTGCAAAAAGTTCACATCCATATTGTTATTCTTGGCAGCCTGATGAACCAAGAATTTCTGGATGATCTCATCATTGTATTTTTCAAAGCCTGAGTCAAAGATAAGTTTGCCATTTGAGCCAGGAACCAAGTAGCGGAATCTTGGGTTGATCTGATCAGGAATGCCACAGCTGATGTTAGAAAGCAAAGCCAACTGTCGCATCAGCTCTGGCAGTAACCATTGAAGCTTCTGCTGAACTTGCTTTGAATGAGTTGAGATATCAATTCCTACAGACAAATCCAGGTTGCATCCTTTGAAGGTGAAGAAAATAAAATTAGTCATCTGCAGGTGCATAACTGAGCCCAGAAGATATCAGCCAATCTAGCCCTAAAAGACAAACCTGCCAACCCACAGTAGTATAAGCTAAATAGTGGTCGTTTAAGTTTTGGGATTGTTTGTTACACAGCAAAAGCTAACTGATACAATACATACTGTTACATAGTTTTATGCCTCTGCAGATCCTAATCCCTTTGCCTAAAGTGTCTTTTCCCATCTTCCCACCCCAATCTCGTCCTTCAAGTAGTAGTTCAAGTGCCTGCCCCACCCCACTCCCCAAGCACTCTCTGGTTCTTGTCCCCACCTCCTCATGCTAAGTTATTAAATGCCCCTGCATGTCCATTGTTACTTTACTTGACCTTCTTCCCTACTAAACAAGGATTCCTTGATAGTAAGGACTATGCCATCTAATTTTCCAATTGTCCAATACAGATGTTCATTAAATGTTTGATAAATCAATGAAGAAAAGCAATGAAGAAAAATCAAAAAAGAAAATATAAACGAGCCTTGAGTCTCTTTCAACAATAACTGGAATTATTTCCTTCTTCCCTGAAAGTGTTTTTCCTCATTCACCACCCATGCCTATACCTTGTTTCAGCAGCATGGGAGCACATTAGAAAATGTCAGGAAAAAAATCACTCCCAATTTTCTGTATCTTATGTCTAAAAATATTTAAGCCCTCTTGGGAAGGTTTTCTCTAGAATTTGAAGGCTCATTAATATTTCAGGCTGTACCTATACACTTACCAGTATATAATAAAATTATGCACAGAATTCCACTAAAGATCAAAAGTTGATGGTCAGAGACGCATCTGAGTTAGAATCTGGTTGGATGAATTAAAATGTAACAATCATAAAAGGGCACCTATTAATTACTTCTGCACAACAAGTATAACTTAGGACTGTCCAAGGCAATCCAGGACATTCAAACATTTTCTCCTTAGACCATCACACACTAGATTATATGATGATGTAAGGATCTGTGTCTGTAACAGAATCTGTATACCTGTATCGGAATCTGCAAGAACAGAACTGCAGATGGGGAGGAACAATTTGAGGAAAAATAAATATGTAGTAGACCATTCACCATGGACACTAGCTTAAAGTTTCCCAAAAACCTGAGATCAGAGCTGAGCCATGAGCATTCCATCCCCTAAATGTCATACTCCACGCTAGCTGGTAAGATATATTTCTGTAATTGCCAAGACAGAAAATGCCTTCCTCTCCTCATTTCACATAAAATATCTTGGTTTGGTTTGGTTTTTTAAATATGTAATTCAAATTTATAAAAATGAGCTTTCACAGATGTAAATCCCATTTCTATATTGGACCTAATTTCAGAAAAAAAGGAATTTCCTTTTTGTAGTATGGCATATTATTCCAACATTTCTAATTCACATTTTCACCAGGAACATTTCCAGCTGGCTCTGTTCTGTAATTGACAAATGCAAGAAGCAATTTCCCTCCCTTTTAATGGAGAGGATTAAATCTTGCCAGGTAATCTCTAAGGTCTTTTTCAGGTTTATGATTTTAGAATTCTATCATTAATTAGAGTCTAGCCCTTATAAAAGTATCTAGCTAATTTCATCAAAAAAGTTAAAGACAAAGTTGAAGATAAACACAAATCCTAACTTACTATATGGGGCAAAATAAGCTGAAAAAAGAAGCTAAATCCTATATCTCTTCTCCCCAGTGTAATAGCTACCCACATATAAACAAAAAATAGGACTTTGATGACTAAAAAAATCTGAACTACTTAATGTAGGACATACCATAATTCATGCTTCTTTTAAAAATAATTGTCTATGTGCATTCTTTTCAAATGATTTTCAAATTTGGCTAGACTACGGCAAAGTAGTTATATTTTTTAGTCAATATAAGCAAAGATATTAATTTAATGTCCTAGAAAATTGGACTTCAAAGATTTGGTAGAATGCAGGGTTCTCATCTTAGTCCTCCAAAATTGAGTCTCTGTTTCCAAAATAAGACCTGGCCCAGGCCAGTCACAGGGGCTCAAACCTGTAATCCCAACACTTTGGGAGGACAAAGACGATGGTTTGTTTGAGTCTAGGAGTTCAACCAGCCTGGATAACACTGGGAGACTCTGTCTCTACATAAAATTAAAAGAAAAAATGAGCCGATGTCCACTCGCCTGTGGTCCCAGCTAGAGGTGAGAGGATCACTTGAGCCTGGGAGGTTGAGGCTGCAGTGAACTGGAATCATACCACTGCACTCCAGTCAGAGTGAAATCCTGTCTTAAAATTCAAAAACAAAACAAAACAAACCAACAAAAATCTTGGCCCAAGTATGGCCCTAGTTTCTCATAGAGAGGCTTCATAGGCATACATAATGCTTAGTGGTCGGACTTTTGACACGAAACTGCTGGGGAATTCAAACCCTGCCTCTATTATTTCCTGTCTATGTTTCTTAATCTCTCCCTGCTTGTATTTTCTTAATCTGAAATTGAGTATCATAATGATAGCGCCTGCTTCACATGGGTTTGATGTGCATGTTAGATGAATGTATACCATCTAACACATTAGAAATAGTGCTTTGCATTCAATCTTCAGTTAAAAAAAAAAGGAAAAAGATAGTGCTACATACATAATGGAAAAAAACAAGTAAGAATCTTAATTGTGCCCCACCTGGAGCCTGCCCTTTAGTGTGCCAGTTAGATGGAATAAAATGTGTCCTTTGCCGGGCGCGGTGGCTCACGCCTGTAATCCCAGCACTTTGGGAGGCCGAGGCGGGCGGATCACAAGGTCAGAAGATCGAGACCACGGTGAAACCCCGCCTCTACTAAAAATACAAAAAATTAGCCGGGCGAGGTGTCGGGCGCCTGTAGTCCCAGCTACTCGGGAGGATGAGGCAGGAGAATGGCGTGAACCCGGGAGGCGGAGCTTGCAGTGAGCCGAGATCGCGCCACCGCACTCCAGCCTTGGCAACAGAGCGAGACTCCGTCTCAAAAAAAAAAATGTGCCCTTCTTACTTAAGTTTTCTATTACTTGTAGGCAAAAGCATCCCACCTGATAAGAGGATTTTTCTTAAAATACTGCTTGTTATCTCAGACTTGTGAGAAATCAAGTAAAATAAAGGATGAGAAAGTGCTCTGTAAATGTCAAAAGTCCATATTCTGCCTCCCAGCCGAAGGCTGAAGGTGGCAGGACCTCATCCAGAGGCACACAGTTAAGTAAGAACATAGAGGTGAACAGCCTCTTCTTTTCAGCCTAAAACTACCAAAAAAAAAAAAAATCTAGATCCAATTAAATGCACATCTATTTAGGGACATAACAACAAAATGATTTCCTTGTACACATGTTCACTTGAAGGAATTTCGGGCTTTATGGGTTCCCTTATATATTTCCATACTTTGCTATATTATACAAAGTTATACCATTCTATCACATCCTGTGCTATCCTGTACTATACCATACCATACATATTGTATTTCACTATACTATGCTTTATTGTGCTTCATTGTACCATACCATACCATACTATACTATACTATACTATACTATACTACTACTCAAAGTATGATGAGGACCTGCAAAATCTGCATCACCTGGGAGCTTGTTAGAAATGCAGAATGCTGATCTGCTGAATTCAGAATCTGCATTTTAACAAGATCCCTAGATGATTCAAATGTGTGTTTAAGTTTGGGATGCCTTCAATCACCTACTGAAAGGCAAGTCTTGGGGAAGAAAAGCAGACCCAGACTATCAAAAGGAACAACCCCTGTCTTTGCGCTTTGCAGCTTTGGATAAAAACTTGAGGAGATGGAATGGGATTAAGGATGACCTTGGTCATATGGAAGAAGATTGGCAACAAAGTAGACAGACCCCTGTACAGAGCCTCATAGAGAAGACACTGTATTCTGTTTCATAAGAGAGACTGTCTAACTGACATTATTCTCTGCTTCTATTTCCCTCTTGACATGGCCAAACCTTCAGCACATTGTGTTTACACATTACAATCTGATTTTGCCTATGCTATAAGGTACAAAAGGAGGAGTTATGAGGACTTCCTAGAGACAGAGTTCTAAGAAGCTTCAGGTCTTCAGAAGCCAAAGTGATGACAACCATGGGAATGATTAAAAGAATCCCCAGGGGAAGGTGAACAACAGCGTCAGGAACTCAGGCCCTACAGGGTGATCTCCTGCTCCCCTCCTTGCCTAGTTAGAAGGATCATAGTTTTACTTTATTAAGAGAATCGATAGCATCTCTAACACCTACGATGAGCTTGTGGATCAAAGAGCATTTCTCTGTCACTCACCTTGTGGATCACAGACCTTAGAAAGAATTTCCTTCTCCAGGTTCTGCAGGGCCTCAAAATTTACATCATGGTACACTTTGTCCTCGTCATTAGTGATCTCCAAAAGCTGTGATTTTTTGGCTTCTCCCACCCCAATGGCAAAAATAATTATGTTTTTGTCCCTGAGGGTTTTCGCTGGTATGATTACATTATCTTGGGCGACCCCATCGGTGATCACAATCAAATATTGTTGAACACTGGGTCTCCCTCCTTTTGAACTGTCAAAAAAAGGCAGAGTGAAATTCAGAGCTTTCCCAGTGCGAGTGCCATCCCTCATCTGCTGAACATCAAAGATGGCACTGTAAATGTCCACCTTTGAGGAGTATTGGTTGAGCCTGAATTCTTCCTTGGGGATTGAGCTGAACTGCAAAAGGCCAATTTGAATTCCATCGGTACCAATATTAGATTGGTTCACCATGCTCGCCACAAATCTTTTCATCTTTTCAAAGTCTTCTGAGGAGATAGATTCTGAACCATCTATCAGGAAGATAATGTCAGCTTTAGTAGTCTTACAGGCTGGGGAAAAAGGAAACAGAACAGAACATTCATTAGGAATCTGAAGAAAAAAAAAGAATGTGAAGCCAATTAATTACAAGTCCCCAGGGACAGTCTGGAATGGCATATACACAACATGAAAATATTTTAGAAGGGAGTGGAAGAGGAGTTCAATGAAACAAATATTCTGCAACCCAGCAAAGTTGCTCTGCAATTCAGAGTAGTCTCAAAATAAGACGCAGCTGTATGATAAATATATAAAACTTGACCATCTTGCTTCATTCTAGGTTGTGGTCACTTTGAGTGTCCAATACTAAGCTGCCAACCAGTGAATCCATGATTAAAGAATGAAGCTGTCTGGGCGTGGTGGCTCACACCTATAATCTAGCACTTTGGGAGGCCAAGGCAGGAGGATTGCTTTGAGCCCAGGAGTTCAAGACCAGCCTGGACAACACAGTGAGATCCTGTATTGGAGGAAAAAAATGCATAAAAGAATGAAGCTTATTTAAATAGATCAGGTACATATTCTTGGAGAGGTGGGAAAGGAGATTGAAGAAGAAAAAGTCTTACCCTCTGAAGAGCAGATGTCCCGTACCACTTCTTTTTGGATGTCCTTCAGTAAATCAAACTCATACACAAAAAATATCTTGTCTTTAGCTATTTCCTTAAGCTCATCAATGTTAGCTTCTCTTACTCCAATGGCATAAATGATAACTCCATTTTCCCTCAATCTCTCTGCAGCCTCAGCCACCGGGTCTGAAGATTTACCGTCAGTGATGACTATAAGATACTGAGCAACATTGATTTGGCCAGTGTCTGCAAAAACCTGAGTCATGTTGTTCAAGGCCTCACCAGTTGCAGTGCCACCTCCCCCCTGCTGGATGTTATCAATGGCTACCTTCAGCTCTGCCACACTGGGATGCTGGCTGAGGATAAATTGACTTTGAATTTTGTCTGAGTACTGAATGACTCCAAACTGTACTCTGTTGGGTCCAATCTGGAACATTTTTATCACTTCATTCATGAACGCCTTCATCTCAAGAAAATCTTCTGGATTGATGCTGCCAGACCCATCAATAAGGAAGTAAATATCTGCCTTTTCGATGTGCACACAACCTAGGCAATAAAAAGAAGCAAGAACCCATCATAACAGAATCTGAGATGGTGAAGAACTGGAGCAATTGATCCCAATCTTTCCTCAGTACTCATTGTTCCCTTGACAGCACCTGTGACTCCGCCTACGGGTACTCTTTCGCTAAGAGCATGATCAGCCGGCACACTAGGAAGACCAGAATGCCTGGGAGTGAGTCTAGAAGCAGCCACCACCCAATAACTCGCAGATGTTGGTGGATAAAGACCCCAGCTCCCTTGTTCTTTGCATAGAACCACTCTAAGGTAAGTCCTGCATGGTTTCCCTGAGTCTCCAGTTGCCTGTAGCAATAGCATGTAGGTTACTCCTCACCCCGACTTGGTTCTTAAATCTCTACTCTCCTGTCAGCATCCCCTGGGATCACCACCCAGATAAATAATTTGCATCCAAATCGTTGTCTCAGAGTCTGTTTCTGATGAACCCCACTTAAGACATGAAGGAAATATAACTTGACATTTCTCAAATGGGGAAGTTAAGGAAATGAAAGTAAAATCAGAGCACATTTGAAGCTATGAATTGTTTCAGATTCCATTATTCTCTGCCTCCCATCCAAGTTGTGCTTTTTAAGGACATGGGCAAAAGTGTGTACATCCTAAAATTTAATTTAATTTAATAACTTGACTTAAGTTAATTTAAAACATTCTCTATTAAATGAACCTGAATTAGGAAACAACAGATGCTGGCAAGGTTGTGGAGAGATAGGAATGATTTTACACTGCTGGTGGGAATGTAAATAAGTTCAATAATTATGGAAGAGAGTGTGGCGATTTCTCAAAGATCTAGAGACAGAAATACCATTTGACCCAGCAATCCCATTACTGGGCATATACCCAAAGGAATATAAATTATTCTGCTATAAAGACACGTGCACGCATATGTTTATTGCAGTACTATTGACAATAGCAATGACATGGAACCAACCCAAATGCCCATCAATGATAGACTGGATAAAAAAAATGTGGTACATATACACCATGGAATACTATGCAGCCATAAAAAGGAAAGAGAGCATGTCCTTTGCAGGGACATGGATGAGGCTGGAGCCATCATCCTCAGCAAACTAATGCAGGAACAGAAAACCAAACACCGCATGTTCTCATTCATAAGTGGGAGTTGAACATTGAGAACAGATGGACACTGAGAGGGAAACAGCACACACCAGGGCCTGTTGAGGGGTCGGGGGTTGAGCGGAGGGAACTTAGAGGACAGATCAATAGGTGTAGCAAACCTCCATGGCACACATATACCTATGTAACAAACCTGCACATTCTGCACATGTATCCCATTTTTTTTAGAAGAAATTGTTTTAAAAAAGATCTGAATTAAATGAGTCACTTTGTGTTAAAGCCCAGCCTCCAGGGCAAGTGGCTCTACATTTAATCCTGTCTCCTTTGTTACTAGCATGCTTGGCCCCCTTGCATCTCAGTTTCCTGATCTATCAAATTAAAATGTTGACAGCTACTCAATAAGCTTATTGAGAGGAGACAGTAATATCATGTAAACAGAGCAGAGTTCAGTATTAAACATGTAGAGTTAAGAGTAGCTGGTGTTTTATTTTTGTCATCTAGTAGATTCCTCTAAAAAAAAAAAAAATCTTTTCTCCAATCCCTCTCAATAAGGACAGCCCAGGCTTGAGTTGTTAATCTCTGGATTCCCTTGACCCCAGGAAGGGCCTTTTCATTTTCTTGGCTGAAAGGTGAGAATTAGGCTCCCGTGCTCAGGTCTTCTTGTGGGAGGACCTGGATCCATGCAATATGTGGGGCATACTTTAAAAACCCTTGTTGTTTATATGAATGAAATTCAAATGTAATTGGGTGTCCTATATTTTATCTGGTAGTTATCCTAGAGGGGCATGCATTGGAAAGGAGTATAGCTTACAGCGGGTAGAGAAAGGAGTCATTTACCCCATGGTAAGTGTTTGCTGAATTATGGAGAGTAGAGGGAAATTGTGGAAAATAAGGCAAAACCCAAACTTTGCAGGGACCCAGCATCCACTGGTGACACAAAGATGGCTGCCCAGCATCAGAGAAAAGGATCCCTGTGCAGGAAAGGGCATCTCTGCAGCCAGCCCCTATAGGAGCAGCCCAAGGAGGCTTCACTATAGTCCAGGGCCCTTTGATTGTCAAGAGGAGCTGAGGGCCCTAAATATTGCATTCACTATACATTCTTGTCAGTCTTAGCAGATCGGGGGAAAAGAGAAAGAGAATATTTCTTACAGTCTGGAGATTGCCGAGCATTCACATCAATCATACACATAAAGTGCTTAGCAGAGTATCTGACACATGACAAATGACCAATAAATGATAGATATTATGATTATTGTGATCATCCAAGACAAAATTCTGGTAAAATCATCATAGCTTCTATTTACCTCTAGGCTATCCCTTTCCCCAACCCTTCTAGACTCTGGGCTGCTTTTTCTGGTTGCAAGTTTCTTTTTAGCTTCTCTGCAGTATCAAAAAACAAACAAGCAAACAAAAAAAAAACAAAACAAAACAACTCTCAGCTCTTCATACTGTGAACTACTAGTGCTCCTCTTCTGTCCTTCTCATGTACAGAATATAGGCAGGTAGGCATACGGAAATGAAACTCACATTCAACAATTTTGTTTCTCATTCCCAGAACAGAGAAAAGAACTAAAAATATAGGTCAAAGAGAAAGATAGAAATTTGCTTAGATGTTTCAAATTTCTAGACCTCAGCACAAGTAATCAAGAAATTACCAGATCACTCAGTGTTTGTTTAACAAGAAAAAAGCTCAGTGATTTTCCCTTGAAGACATGATTATAGCCTTGAATTTTTACCTCAATTATGTACATTTCAACGATTCTAATTTAAATCTATGATTCTAATTTGAATCTAAGAAATACTAGCATGGGTACATAAAAATAGATAAGAAGACAGACAGACGCAAAGATTTTCATAACAGCCAGTAAGTGCCAAATCTAGGATTTAAAATTTGGGCATTTATATGCCAAAGTACATATGCTTAACCACTATGTTTTTTCTGGCGTGTGTGTTTTTTTGTTTAACTGCATATGTAGTAGGAACTCTCCTGAGCAACCTCCACTTTAGTGACTCACCAGATAAACCAATGTTCTCCCTTTCCTTTGTAAAGCATGAGTGATGCTCCCATAAAACACTGAGTGCCTGAAGTTCCGCTTCACCCAGTGAAAGAACAAGCTTACTCATCAAGATGAGCGGGTTTGTCCCCAGCTTGTTTATGGTAGTCTTGTTGTTATAATTACATAATTAATCAAATATTGTGCAAATAAACAGGATTTGAGTGTGAGTAAAAGAGGTTTATTGCATCTATGAAAACCAGTTTAACTGCTTAAAAAAAGACTCAATAAAAGAAAGTTGTTTTTAAAAAATTGCCAGTGTACTAGATAGCATTACAAAAGATGGCATTTTTAAGATTATAAAAATCAATAGCTATTTCTGTTTCTGTTTTGAATTGTTTCAAAAGTCTTTCTCCTTTAAAGAAACTGAAACGAAATTATTGATAACATAATATTGGATAGTTTATAAAGAAAATACATGAAATCCAATCAGGAGGGCTCATACTCAAAGAAGCCTTGGCCCTATACCAAAAGATTGGCAAATTAACATTCATTTATATATATTAAGTTAATTTTTTAAATTTCAAGTATGTGAGAAACAATAATTTCTGAGAAGAAAATAAGTAAAAAAGAAAATAACATTTTAAAAATTCAAGTATGTTTGTATCCTTTTTAAAGTAGTTGCCTGTTTCAATGACTTAAGATTTGATCAGTCCACATTCGGTTCCTTAGGGCTTCTACTGTAAATATACACAGCTCTTCATCAAACTGTTAAAGCAGAAGGGGGCCAGGCATAGTGGCTCACACCTGTAATCCCAGAGCTTTGGGAGGCCAAGATGAAGGATCACTTGAGGTCAGAAATTCGAGACCAGCCTGGGCAACATAATGAGACCCTGTCTCTGCAAAAAAAATTATGAAATTAGCTGGGCATGGGGGTGCATGCCTATAGTCTCAGCTACTTACGAGGGTGAGGCTGGAGGATCACTTAACTGGAGGAGTTCAAGGTTACAGTAAGCTATGATTGTGCCGCTGCACTCCAGTCTGAGTGACAGTGTGAGATCAAAATTTATATATTTTTTAAAAGGGAGGAAGGATAAGATAGGAGGTGCTAGAAATGTTGCCTTTTTACTTCGTTTTCTCCTGCATTGTGTGGCATCATGATAAACAAAGTTTCTGTTTCTGGTTTTTTAATGAATTGACTTCAAAATCTTTTCTTTGTTGGAGGATAGAGGAGATGGGTACATGGAGCAACTTTAAAAACTTAAGAAAAGTTTTTTATTTAAAAATATCAAATTTGGAAAAGACCCTCCTACCTTCTTGTAGGGGATAGCTCATCCCTCTAAAGGAAACTTTACTGTCCACCATCTCAGAGCAGAGCTGGTTTATAAGTTTGCTTCGTACTACAGAGAGCTGCAAAAAGGATTCCAGGGGGAGTGAATACTTCCAATGAGGATATGATGCTATCTTCTCCAGGTCCTTACTCTCTGAGACATTCTGGGTGCCCACCGCATAGATGGTGACGCCGGCCCTTCGGAGGTGAGAAGCAGGTCTAGATACACTGTCTTGGGAGAAGCCTTCCGTGATGACCACAGCTATCTGCTGCACACCGTGGTTGGACCGGCTACCCTTCTCCTGAATGAAAACCTCATTTCTCAGGAAATCTAATGCAGCACCAGTCTTCGTCCTTCCTCTTCTTTCCCGGTAGGTTAATTTGTCCAAATGCTCCAAGATTTTGGCTGGATTCTGAAATGTGTCCAGTGAAAATTCGAGTCGTGGTTCTTCACTGTAGAAGACCAAGCCAAATCTCACAGTATCAGGATGAATGCTTATTAAAGAACTGACAATGGTCTTTAGGAAATTGACAACTTGTTGGAAATTGGGTTGCCTAACCCTGCTAAATTCCTCAATGAGGAATACTAAGTCAGCCCGGATAGCAGTTGTGCATGCTGCAAACAAGCAAAATCAGAAAGAAGGGCTTTAGCATAAGAACAGAATAATAAAGACAACATTAATATATAAAAGCTGTATTATGATATATTTTATATGTTACGTAATATATTTATTACTATAATTATAATAATATATATCATATGAACTTATATTTCTACATTTTAGAATTCAATAGAAGCCTTTATTTGGCATGACGGTCAAAGAACATCACAGGGTTCATACTTATTTCAGAAATTCTCACATGGAAGAGTATTCACATCACTTGCAAAATATTTAAATATATGAATATTGACAATAAAGTGCTTCAAGATTGCTTTTCCATTTATCTAAGTCCATCAGAAGAATCTGAGTTTTGACTAATTTTCTTCATTTTCTAGTTTCAAGAGACCCTGGGTCAAATTCTCATTTATAGGCCTGAAACCTCCCAAAAGATGAAAATTAACTGTGGCTGTTAATTTCTAAACGTTTCTCTGATCAATGTCATGTCATTTTAACAGAGGCAGCCTGAAATGTTGCAAGTTTCTATGAAAAATCTTTATCCAAATATTAGGCTAGCTGGCTGTTTCATTTTGCTACAGAAGAACCTTCCCTTCCACTTACCTCATATGAAGGAATAAAACATAAACTTGCTGCCAAGAAGAATGCAAACACCACTCTCTCTATTTGAAACAGTGCCTATTGCAGGGAAACCCACTGTGTCCACATAGTGTCAAGGTCCATATCTGCTTTGATCTGTGAAAAAGGAAATCTCCCCAGCAGAGAGCCAAAACCATTCATGCAGAAGCTTGAAACCACTGTGTAAACAACTGAATATAGTGAAACAGGTTTAGGGGCAATAGAATAACCTTTTAACTTTCTCTTTTGTCTCTTGGTGTCCTGAAATTTCTCCTGTGGTCCTTTTTCATAAAGAATCAAAGTTCAATCCTAGATTTTAAAAGAGGATGTTGTCCACAATTTTAGCAAGTCCAAAACACAGACTCTAGAAACTCCAGACATCTTTGACATCTCCCTTCCTTCACCTTCTTGTACCAAGTGCTGTTATTCTCCTTTCAAATTGTCTTCAGGATTCCTTCCTTTTCCTCATTTTCAGAGTCACCCTTGGGCTGGGCCCAGACATCCTCTCCACGTGGCCAGATGACAGCTCAGCCTTAAAGTCCTTCTGAGTCTGAGGTGCCATTTGGAACCCAGCCTGCCCGCTGAAGGTTTCCTGAAAGACTGCTTTGGTCATGTCATATTTCTTGTTTAAAAGTAATTTCCAATTACTTCTAGTGTCTTTGGGATCCTGTAGTCAGGGTCTATCATACCTAATCCAATCTCATCTCACTAATTCTATACTCTTCCACTGATCCAAATTGGCTCAATTTTTAAACTTTCTTCCACATTCATTCAGACCATTCCCTTTTCCACACCCTTACCAGGAGCGTAGACCCCTTACATGGTTCTTCCCCTTGTCCAGAGTACCCTCCTTCCTTCTCCTATGTATTAAAATAACACCTGTTATTCAGGGACCAGCACAATTCCTTCCAGCTCACATCTTCTAGTATGCCCTCCTTTTGTACTATCTCTACTTAATGTAGTATCTCCATAAGATGCTTCTTAGTTCCTTATTACCTCTGTTTGGATTTTCCTCTTCTTGTCATATATGTGTTTGTCTTTTTTCTGCCCATAAATTTCCAAGGACCCCAAGCTCTAGATGTTGATAGGTCTGGGCAGAGGTGTGACAATTCAGAGAAAGGAAAAATTGGCCACTTCTAGTTGTAGGGCTCAAAGGATGCTTCATCAAGAGGGTAACTTAAGAACTGAAGGGTAAATTTTGACTGTGGGCATCACAGGCTGATATTATAGTGTATTCAAGAGCAGAGACAGAGGTGGGAAAGCATGATATACATACAGCAAATGATGAGTAGCTCAGCTTGGTCGGTGAATAGAATGTGTACAAAGACTTAGCAGGAGATAAGTCTCAGTGGTTCTCAGCCAAGAGTGGTACCTATCTACAAGGGACATTTTGGAAATGTATGGGGATGTTTTGGATTACCATAATGATTCAGGGATGATGCTGGCAGAAACTAGGGATATTAAACCTCTGACAATGCACAGGACAATTGTACACTATGAATTGTCCTAACCAAAATGCCATCAGTATCTCCCTTGGGTGTCTTGGATGCCAACATAAGGAAGCACTTTATCGAATCTATGAGGAGAAACCTGAGTGCTCCTTCTCCTGGAAAAAGTATATGGTAATTTAGATTCTTACTCAGAAATATTATCTCCTTACTCCTTATTCCATGAGAAGATACACTTTTCTACTCTACTCATTTCAACATAGCCATATGACTTGCTTGGGTCGATGAAATGTTAGCAGATGATGGAGCAGAGGTTTGAGAAATGCTTATGCAATTGGTTTTCTCTCTGGTACCTCTGCAATTACCAGGAGAATACACCCAGACTAGCCTGCTGATCCCAGGAATAAGATAAGAGATATGTGGAGCAGAGCCAAACCTAGATCAACCAACACCCAGACAAATCCCAAATCTGTGAAGAGGCCCAGACAATATCAGTAGAGCCATTTGTTTGGGCCCAGCCAATATCAGCTGTTCCTCAACCATCTGTGAGAATAAATGATTTTTCTCAGTCACTGACTTTTCACCTGGTTTGTTATGTAGCATCATTGTGACCATAGTTAACTAAAACAAAATTGTACCTGAGCCATCCCATGCTTCCTACTCTTTCCTGTCTCCTAGTGCTAGTGTCCCAGTACTGAGGAATCCAGAATACTCACCTTCTCTGTTCTTTCCCCAGACTTTCCTCTTACACTGAGATCTCCCAGTGACTCACATATCCTCAGACGAAACCTTACCTCCTACAGCCTCCTCGTTGGCTGTAATCCTGTGCTGCTGCTGTCCAGTGCCTTGGATCACCACGTTCATATCTTCTACTATGTGTCTGACTTCATCTCTCTGCATATCATAGACAAGGTCTGGAGACCCCATCCCTTCCAGTTCTCTCCTGTCAAAGTCCTGCACACCCACAGACATAACTTTCACGCCTTTCTCTCTTAGTCTCTGTGCAGCATCCTGGACTTCATCCTTAGATTTGCCTGAGTTAATGACCACTGCATACTGGGGAATGCCCTGGAGAAACCGGCTTCCTGCTTCCTCCTGGAAGAATGTCTGAAGAAGGTATTGCAGTGCCTTGCCTGTCCTCCTGGAGCCACCCAGGGGCACAAAACGCTCATGAATGTGAGCTATCATCTCATTCTGGTTCTTGTAGGTATTGAGCAAAAACTCAATATGACCTTGATCACCATACTGAGCCAGCCCAATTTGGTACTTGTCCCTGCCAACCTCCAGCATGCCAACCACTCTGGAGAGGAAATTCTGTATCCTCTGGAAACTGGCCCGTGATGTGTCCTGTGATGTGTCAGCAAGAAAGACCACATCTGCATAGGCTTTGATGAATTCTGGAAGTAAAGGGAAAAGGAGACCAGGGCGCCAGAAAAAGACAAAAGGAGAAAGTGAATCAAATCAAACTTTCACGAAAATTGAATACAAGGATGGTTTTGTGTGCCCAATGTGAGAGGTAGAGGTACTACAACTCTCCGTATGTTGTACTTCACTTCCTCTATGTGGGACTCTATCACAAGGCTTTTACTCTCGTATAACCTGCTGCCTTATTGTCTGTTTTATTACACTAACGTACCTTTCAATTACTCTTGTTCAAACAACAGAGGAGGCAAGGGAAGTTAACTGAGGACACACTTTGTGCTAGAGCTTTTTATACACTTTATCTGATTCAACCCTCATAAACCATTCTTCTAGACTAGTATTATTTTCTTCGTGCAGATAAGAAATTGAAGTGAAAAAGTGAAGCCACTTGTCCTTGCTCACATAACTAGAAAGTGGAAAAGACAGGATTAAAAAACAGGTCTTCCAGCTTTCAAAACCCATGCTGTTTCCTTTGAACAACATGGCAAGATGTTCCTTTCCACCCACAAGAACTCCATCCAGCCTTCAATGCCTTCTCCTAGGAAGTCTTCCCAGGCTCTCCAGTGATGCCGGGCACTCCCTGCCCTCCCATACACCCAGCATATTCTGGGTTATATTGTAGTGAGCTGGCATGGTTGGAATCTTGGGTTCTAACACAGCTTCTTACCTTTTATCTTACCCTCCACTGCTGAGCACAGAGTCTGAAGAATACTTTCTGAAAAATCCTGCAGGATATTGAAGTTTTCGGTGTTGAAGAGAAACTTCTCAAATGGTTCACTGGCTATTTTTTGCAACTCTTGGACATCCTGGACATTGACCCCTACCACATACACAACAACTCCATCTTCTTTCAACTGGTCAGCCACCTCCTGTACCTCATCGTTTGACTCCCCGTCTGTCACCAGGATAACTATCTGAGGAACTCTGTCCTTGGCCCGACTGCCAGACTCCTCAGTCAAATAGTTGGTCCTGATAAACTCCAGGGCGCTCCCTGTGTTTGTGCCTCCTGTGCGGTATGGCAGATTCTGGATCTGTTCCAAGACCGTGCTCTTCAGAGGGTGCTGGTTCAGCTGGAAGGCTGGATAGATGTTGTCATTATACTGGGCAAGTCCCACTCGGACATGGTCACTGCTGATGTCAAGCCCCAAGACAACGGAGTAAAGGAAGTTCTTGACTTTCTGGAAGTTTTGGGGTCCAATGCTAGTTGAACTGTCTACTAGAAACACAATGTCTGCCAGGGCTGCTTCTCTGCAAGCTATAAGAGAGATGGCAGAAGGGATTGGATTACTGGATCTTCACTCAAAATGCTTTGAACCATTGAACCAATGGTTCAAACTACTTGGAACCAATGCAGAAAAGAATAATGACAGACAGCCTATACTCGGTGGTCCTCAGACACCACCCTCACCCCAAATGACAGTGTGCTCAGAGCAATAACATTAACATCCCTCCATACCTTTCCTTCTCTCTGCTCCATCACCTTCTGAGATTTCAGACCTGCTCTACTGATACTTCCAACCTTGAAACCCACTTAGACAATCTCTTAAATTTTATTAAGAAGAAAAGCACTCTGTAAATTAAGCAACATGCTAAGAAAGGGAATGTATTCTTTCCAGTCAGAAAAAGCCATCAGCCTCCTGTCTTTTGACAAAGAAATCTCATATCTAGGAGTGTGCTGGCACCAGCAGGTCAGAAAGCTAGAATATATCCCATGTTCCTTGACACATCTTATTGCAGCTCTATCATTTAATAGCTCTATGACCTATTTATCACTCACCTCTTTGGGACTTAATTTTCTTCTCTGCAGCACTGAAATCTTTACACCAACCCTCATACTCTCACAAGGTTGTTTTGAAGATAAAATAAGATAATCTACTATAGCAGACAGCGTCATGCTCTGCTCAGTCCTTTTGGATTTCTTTTTTACCATTCTATGCACTGCTCTTTGGAAAACTACACTCCAGCTAATGAAGCTACTTTCCTCACAATATTTAAAAGCCCAGATCCTTGCTTGACCCAGATTCAGGGTCAAGACAACGTTGAGGCATAATGTACACCAAGTTCCCCTGCAGGATCAGGCTAAAACGCTTTACAGAATTTTTGCCTGAAATCATACCCTTCCTTACTTTTCTCTACTGCTCTGTCTTGAATACCCCACATCCTTACTGACCATTGCCCTGGGAGCTCTTCCTTAGCAAATCATGTGTATGCAAATTCTTGTGTCAGGCTCTGCTCCCCAGGAATACAACCAAACATCCCCGCTCTAGTGGAATGAGTCTGCCCTAAAAGATCTGGGATCAAGTCCCTAGTTCTGCAATCCACTTGAGGTACCTTTGGCCTCAGTTTTTCTCATCTGAAAAATGCAAACAATAATACTAATTACGCTATGTATCTAACAAAGTTGAGATGATCAGTCAGATGAGCAATGTAAATAAGCTTTAAAAACTATCCAGCGCCAGACAAATGGTAGCTATTATTACTATGAATATAAAACCTCTTTGTAAACCTTGAAGTGCCGTACAAAAGGAAGATATATAACATACCACACACCTGCTGCATCAATGGGTCAAAAGTTTTAGCACTTCTTCCAATTAACATACCCTATATAGAAATACCAAAATAATGAATAAATCATGAAGAGTCTGTCTTCTTGTGGGTTTTGATGGAACCCACAAGCATTCTTCTCTTTCTCTACTCAAAGTTGTATGCTTTATTATGGAGTTTAGTAATTAATTTACAAAGAATTTTCACCATTTTATGCCCTGTGATGAACAGAAGCACAAGGTTGATGACAGGTATATCATCATCACAGGTTATGACAAGTAATAACAGGAAATGCTTATGAGTCCCTCTGGTTGGCTAGGTATAGTGCCAAGCACTTTACTTGCACAATTTTGTTTAATGCTTTTAACAACTCTCTGAGGCTGGTACTATCATCCTAGGGAGAAAATTTAGATTCAGAGAGGTAAAATAACTTGTCTAAGGTGACCCTTTCTCTACTTTGTAAGATTTGAACACAGATCTTTATTTTCCCTAAATTAATCATCCTAACCAGTATATTAAACCAACAGATTTGCAGTTAAATTAGCAAATATCCTAGGGGAACTACTGCGACTCTCCCTTCTCGTCCTTCATCCAGGCAACATGGGTAAGTTAACCTAGGAATAATAATGTCATTCTAGAAACAAATAAATCTTCATTCAGTATATAGAACCAGCATAAGGCCCACAGGATTTATAAAAAGAGTTGATGAGGCTTTGGTCAGTGATTGAAGAGGAGCATAGGGTTGACTTCATGAACTTTTAATTTTAAAATTAAGACATGCACACATATGAAAAATAAAAAGGATGGGCAGAGGGATGAATAAGAGACCAAGCTTTGAGTTTCATGACTTCCAGATCAGAAATTAAAAAGAAAAAGCCTTTGTACCTGGAGAGACGTGGTCAACACGTGGAGCTGCCTTTGCCAACACATCACAGAGCTCCTGCCGCAGCTTCTGGGTGAGATTGCTGAGACCAGAGAAGTAAGGAACAAAGGAGGTAAAATTCTCCTGAGGACTACTGGCAATTTCCCAGAGCTCTGCCCAAACTGCATCTCTGACGCCAATAGCATAAAGCAGGATGCCTGCCCGCCTCAATGCCTCCGCACGTCCATGGGCATGGTCCTCAACTGGCCCACTGCTGATCACCACAGCCATCTGAGGTACCCCTTGGCTTGCCCGGCTCCCTGATGCTTCCTGGAAGTGGTGGTCTAGAATGAACTTCAGGGCCAAGCCCATCTTCTTGCCCCCCGGCTTAAATTTAAACTGCCGAATATGTCTCAACACATCAGCTTTGCGGTGGTAGGTGGAAAGCAAGAACTCTGAATGGGGCACATCGCTATACTGGGCCAGACCCACACGGATGGTCTTGCTGCTGACATTGAAGCTGTTTACCAGAATGTATAAGAAGTTCCGCATACTGCGTGCATGTTGGGGTTTGATGTTGGCGTCCACCAGAAACACAACATCTCCCAGAGAGGCCTCCCTGCAGACTGGAAAAGAGAATCACTTTCAGATAAAACATCACAAATGACAGTTACTGGATGGAATCCCATCGCTCCAGACTCTGTGCCTTTACTCCCCACAGATCTGCCTGCACAGCATGCAGCCTAGACACACCATCATCTTCCCTTGTCTTCCTATGGCTACCATCTTCCCCTGCTCACCTGCCACTCTCTGTTCCATTCTGATAGACATGTGGCCCCTCAGTTAGATCACCCATACTGCTTTCCATTCATCCCTTGACCTAAACAAAAGAACCCAATTTTCTACCAGTAGTGGATGCTATTGGTACCAGCCTAGATCGCCTTTACTCGTTGGCACACCTATCCCCCAGCTGCTTCAAGTGCTACCTGTGACTTTCTCCAGAGTCCTAACCTTGGCTGAAGGGAGTGACCTCAATTGGAGACACCTGAGAAGTTACACCACTACCACCACCCTGGGTGGCCAATGTCTAATCGACATGGAGATACAAATGCCTGGCCCACTTGCCTTCAGTGAAACAACCCTGCAGTGTTATTTAGACTCCATCACCACCTCTCATGACTTCAGGCCAAGGCTTGACTTTACCTGTCATCTTCATCCCCTACTCTAACCCACTTCTCGTACTCCTTTACGGACTTCTTTACCTAAAGAGTACTTTCTCAAAATAATGCGTTCAAATCCCTGTTCCAAACTCTGCTTCCAGGGAACCTGACCTAAGACATCAACTTTCCAGCTCTCATTTCTGTACTCCCTGGCCACCCACCAGCCCCTTTTAGTTTGATCCTTGGCATTCCTGTAGGTATGGTTCACATTTGTCTTTTGGTTCCCTGAACTCAAGCTGCACTATGCAGCTACTTCTCCCCAACCCCAGCTACAAGCCTGGAAACCACCATCTCAACAGTGGCCAGGTCCACTGGTACCCCACCTGGGCCCATCCTGACCTCCAGCATGGAAGAGATCAGACACCAAGTGGTTGCAGGACTGGAGCAAATCTCTAATGCTCTGTGTCTCAAATTGTGTCTCTCTAGACTAAAGAGTTGACCAGATGCCCTGCTGTCTTCCAACTCAAACTTTGCTTTTCTATGATAAGAAGTACAATGTGGATTAAGTACAGTGCATGTGTAGATAAAAAGAAGAGGTGATTATGATCAATCTATTTGTCAACAATCACTATGATTTCTCCCCACTCCTATACCTCCCGCTTTGATTATCTATGATGGTCGGAGGAGAATATAAATTAGTAATGAGAATAAAACAAAAGCAGAAACCAGCTAAAAATGGCTTTAGTTCAAAGTAGCTGAAAAGCCAAAAAAAATGATTTTCCCACATTGGTTAAAAATGTCTTGCACTTGGTTTTGTGCCAGGAGGGCTAAAATACTGAGCTAGGCTGGCCCTGCACTGTCCCTGCAGCCTCAGCTCTCTGCCCTCCCTACCCGGCCTCACCCTGCACTGTCCCTGCAGCCTCATCTCTCTGCCCTCCCTACCTGGCCTGGCCCTGCACTGTCTTTGCAGCCTCATCTCTCTGCCCTCCCCACCTTGCTATCAGTTCCAGGCTCCCTAGTCCAGTGTCTCCAATTTTCCATGTTCCCACTTCCCACTGGACTTTAATATGCTCCCTTTCCTCCAAGTTTCTCTCTCTCTCTCTTATTTATTTCTTTATTTATTTTTGGTAAATTCTCATAGGATCATGTTCTTTTATCTTTGTTTGTAATGTAATGTTCATGATTGTGCTTATTTAATTAATGGCAATTTCCCCAACTAGACTGTGAGCTCCATGAGAACAGATAACCATGTATTTTGCTTGTTTGTTCACCACATGAGCATCTAGCATAGATACCCAAAAATACTGAGGAAGGAAAGAATAGAGGAAAAGAGAGAAAGGAAAGATACAGCACTTATAAGGATGGAAATCTTGAACATTAATGAAAACAAATAATGGAATTAAAATTTTAGTGCTAGAAATAATTGTGTGAGACTGTAGTTGCTAGACACGTGGCAGCTGAGCACTTGAAATGTAGCTAGTGTAACGGAAACTGAACTTCATATTTTACTGAATTTTGATTTATTTTAATTTAGAGAGTCACATGCAGCTAGTGGCCACTGTATTGGACCACACAAGCATAAAATAAGGAATCCAATTCAGCTATCTCACAGAGAAGGAAAATAAGACCTGGAAAGGCAAAGTAACTCATGTATATCCATTCAAATAGCCAGAATTAAGACCCAGGTCTCCTCATATCTAGTCCACACCCTGAACTGCCATGAAGATTAAATTAGAAATCCATACTACAGAAAGGCAAAGACCAAGTGAGGGTCTAGGCAGAGAGGGTCTGGGGAGGTTGGTATAATCCAGGGACACTTAATCCACTTGTTACTTCTGGAGTCCTGGGCCCCACCTCTCAGAAGTATGCATAATGTTGGCCATAAAGCCAAGTGGAACCTGATCATGGGAAAAGCAGACAATAAATGAACTTCAGGTCCTTTAAGTTTTATTTCCCTTCCACCCTCCAAAGTGCAGTCTTACTGGGAGGAGAGAATTCAATGACCATTCCAGGGATGGCTGACTGGCTTGTCCCCTTAACATCTCTTTCAGGGGTGATCAAATGCAAACCATGAAGTGTTCCCCTGATCTTTCAAATCAGAGGAAACCACACAGCTGTAGAATATTTTCCAGGCAAGTAAGTTTCAGTTACATCATATGCAACTTGAGAGATGTACTATACTTTCATAGATTGTCACTTTCTTAACCCCTCCACTAGTTCTTTGTAGTTTTAGAAGGTGTTTGAAACATGAAAAGACTGTCACAGCTTCTGTTCACAAGTGAAGGGAGCCAGAGCCAAAAGGAAAACTGAGAGAGCTTCATGTTTTTCCCCCCAACAAATAACAGCCTGTGTAATTATATTTGAATATTTAAACCTCAATATTGTCTCACTGGGACTTCAGGCTACTCAAACAATCTTCTCCTGATGAGACTTACATCTTGAAAAGTCGCAACAATCTATTAAAATAACTGCAAAAAATTGCAGATGTGTCACTAGCACTCAGTAAAGCTATCCATCTTGTGATGATAATTACTCCTCAGAACATCTCTGCCAAAGAGAAAAGACAGAATGCAGAACAGGCTCCTGTTTACAAAAGCGTTTGAGAACCTGGTAATACATTTCAGAGTATGGAACTTTTTAATATCTATTTTTTTGTCATTTGGGGTTAAGTACTGAAAAAACAAGTGCCCAGCATTCACTATAAGCTTTCAGATTCTCACTAAATTCTCCTTCAAGGAATCGGTTTCCTCTTATTAATTACAAAGCTTCTGTAATATTTCCTTTTAAGATGGTCACTACCACTAGATGGTTTTCAGCTTAAAGAAACCCAGGTATTACCAATACTCTGTGACTTGATGAAGCCAAAACCAGTTTCAAGGAGGATGATCCCCCAAAATATCTTCCAAGTCTCCATTCTAGATGTGGACCTAGGGAAAAGAAGAAACCTTGTAATTAAAAAATGTGCCTTCACGCGCTTAAAATGTGTCCATCACATTGGCTAAAAATTATACCTCATGAAGTTGATTTTTTTATTTTTTTTAATTTTTTTGAAGTTGATTTTTTTTAAAGCATAAGGATGTCTTTCCCCACATCAACATAAGCTTTATCAAAATAAAGAGGGAAATGTTCCCACATTGTTTCAATTGTGCAAGGAAAATGGTCTTGCTGACCCAACTCAGGAAGAATTTTGTAAACACCCAGAGTATACACCTCAGCCTTCACTATTTAAAGTTGTCCAGATGTGGCTATAAAAGGAGAAAGCATACAGGACATGGCATAGAACTTCCATTTCACACACTGCATTGATTTGGTGGGTCATAAACATTTCTGAATGATTTTGTTTGTATATTTATGCAAGAGTGGAATGACCTGGTAAACAGTTGTGGCATGCTAAAATATTCAAGTATCTCAGGAGCACATCTGCCTGCTCAGATAAGCCTGGTCTGAAAATAACTCATACATTCTCAAAAAAAAAAAAAAAAAAAAAAAAACCCAAAAATAAAACCTTCCCTCCCCAAAGCTTAAATCCATTTCCAAAGGGGTCCATGGAAATTGTCTACTCTCAATTCCATTTCTATTTTTTTTACTCTAAGAAAGTCCATTTGTTTGAAAATAAGAACTTAATAATCTCATTGAATGAGCGGTTCCAAGTGGAACAGGAAATACCTCATCTTTATAATCTTGGTCAGCCAACCTCACAGCTGTCTTCTGCAGAATGCATGTGGTTAAAAAGCAAGGACGCTTGGAGATAGACTGCCTGGGTTTGACTCTTTGATCCATTACTTAATAGTGGATCTCAGCCAAATTGCTTCACTTTTCTGTGCCTTGGTTTCCCCATTTGTAAAATAGGGGCAATAATAGCGCCTACCTTACAGTGTTATCAGGATTGAGTTCATTATTGTAAAACACTTTACCCATTCCTGGCACACAGAAAGCACTCTTTGGGTGTTCGTTAAATAAAGTAAACCTTCTTGGAGCCCCAATATTTTGTAAAAGTTCAAAAGAATTCCTCCATGTCTTTGCTATTGTAAATAGTTAAAGCACATTCCTAAACAAACCAAAGAGTTTAAGCAAGAATCTCTAGCATGTCTAAATCACTTTCTAGTCTTGGGTTCTTTAAATAGAATATTGTGTAGAAGTGATCATCACAACACCCAGGAATAGCAGGCACCCAAAAACTGCGTTTCTCTTTCCAGAAAGTGTTAAGTGCAACCACCCCAACTCCCTAAAAACACATCTCTACTGTTCATGCTCAACTTACTCCTTAAGAGGGATTCAAAATCTGAGATAAACACATTTATTTTATTCACTTTATTATTTACACCAAGAGAAAATACTGGGAGAAGTCTTGACTTTAAAGGAAGACCACAGGCCTTGATTCTGGTTTGGGCTTGGCTATTTTCTCTGCAGACCTGAGCAAGCTGTTTCACCTTTCAGGCTTTATGTGATGAATCTAGAGGGCTTAGCACTGATTTGAGCCAACTACTATATTGACCACTATATTACAAACACGTCCCTAGGAATTGGTCCAGTGTTTTTCCAGGAAATAGATGTGCTATAATTAGATTTCTCTGTTCCTCAGTTTCTACATAACCTCCCACTAGTGCCTCCTCCTGGAGGTGTATAAGTAATTAAAGGAAAGATACTTTAAGACTTTAGATATCCGATCCTTCAATAAACTTTTACCCAAGGGTAAAAAAAAAATGCATGAATCTTAAAGAATAGATTGCCCTAGTGAATTAAGAACTGTATGAGGGTAAAGAGCTTGAGAGTCTGAAGGTGTGAAAAATGATCCAAAATAAATTAATGGATCATCATCATGATCACCATCATCATTGCAACAACACATTACACTTCCAAGTTTGAAACACTTGGATTAATAAAGTTACTGGAAAAATAAAACCTTTAAGTAAAGGTTTTATTATATAAAACCTAAATATAGATATTATGTCTACATTTTCATTTTCCATTATGTCCCAATTATTACTATTCATGCAATTAGTCATAAAAAATAAGTATTTTTAGCTAATTGCAAATAAAGCTCTAGAGCTGTTTATGAAACTAGTGGGAAACTCAAAATGATAAACATTTATAAATAGTTGTAAACATTTTACAGCTGTGCATGTCTGTGTTATATCAATGAAGAGTTAAGTGTCTGTGTATTAAGGATTTAATATCTACATGATACGTACTATTTCATTAAGATGTTTTATATCTTAAGCTGCGAAAGAGATTTTGCATTTGAACACTTGGGACTCCTTATGGAGGCAAGAAATAAAGTCATTAAATTAAATGGAATTAGATAGGGATAGCATAGAATACTGATTCTTTCTGGAAATAACTTTAATAGTTTCGCAATAGAAAGGATTTCTCTCAAAAATATACTGCTCAAGTAGTTAACTAAAACAGTCTATTTTTTAAGCTTCATTTATTCAGTCTAAAAATTACTTCACAACTGCCATAGTAACAATTGACTCAGGAAGAATCATCAGAGATTGCTAAAACCATCGGGTAAAAGTTTATTACATAACAGAATATGAACATATTTTCAAAGTATCTTCTGAAAAACTACCTAGAAATTACAAAGGGCAAAAAGTACCATTACAATGGAGAAACCTGATGGACATGACTTAACCAAGTGATCAATTACATCAATAATAGCAGGATAAACCAACATCATCTACCTCCTGATGTTATGCATGAGAAAACTTAACACCAGTTACATAGTATTTCTCCTTAAAATGCATGACCTAAATCTGATAATGAGAAAATAATCACATAAACCAAAACTTGAAGACAGTCTAAAAAATAACTGGCATGTGCGTCTCAAAAAGATTAATGTCATGAAAGACAAAGCAAAGGAATTGATTCAGATTATAGGAGTCTAAAGAGACATGACATATAAAGGCAATTCATAATCCTGATTTGGGGGGGAAAATGCTATAAAGGCCATTGAATGAGACAGTAGACAAAATGTTAATATGGGCAGAATATTATATAATAATATTGTATCAAGGTCATGGTGAAACCCGGTTTCTACAAAAAAATACAAAAAATATTAGCTGGGCATGATGGTATAGGCCTGTAGTCCCAGCTACTCGGGAGGCTGAGGTGAGAGAACAGCTGGAGCCCAGGAGGCTGAGGCTGCAGTAGTCGCGCCACTGCACTCCAGCCTGAGCAACAGAGTGAGGCCCTGTCTCAAAAATATATATATATACATATACTGTATCAATGTTAAATTTAATAACTTTGATTATTGTGTTGTAGTCATGTAAAAGAATGTCCTTCTTATTTAAAAATGCACAGTAATGCGTTGTGGAGCAAAGGGCCGTACTATCAGCAACTTACTCTCAAATGCTCAGCAAAATTATAATGATTCACAGAGAGAGGAATAAAGCATTGCAATACATTTCCAACTTTTTACTGAGTGTTTATTGTTTGCCAGACAAAACTTCAGGCACTAGAAACAACAGACTAAAAGAAACCATTATTTTCCTCAGAGAACTAGTGGAAAGAGAGATGGATAAATTGTAATACTGTGGGATAAGCAAAATAATATAGAAAGCTATACAAAGTGCTGAGGAATATGGTGGGTGAGCACCTGTGTTCACCTGGGTGAAGAGTTTACAGAGCAGATGATGCCAGAGTGAAGACTTGAAGGATGAGTAGAAATTTCCAAGTGAGAATGTGAAGAAAGGGAGTTCCAGGAAGAAGAACAGCGGGTACATGCAAGGACACTGGAGAGGTACTAGACACTCCAAATACAGCCCACCCACAGATTCAGGAGCTCAGGTTTAGGAGTGCTGGGGATGTGGTTAGGCCTTCATTAGAGCTCATGACCTATGCTGTCCAAGCTCTTAAGGCTTGATAAGTCTCATGGAGATCTTTGGTTTTCTGAAATGACTGAACTTAAAAGGTGGGACAGAAGAGGGGACCTGAGCAGAATTCCTCAGTCTTCAAAAATAAACCTTCTTAACTTCATTTAATTAAATTAGCAATGCTTTATATACCAGTCTCCTTCAAGGTTTTTGTTCTTCCTCTGTGGAATGCTCAACTATAAAATATGAAGTTTCCATCTCTAACGTCCTATGCCAGTGACTCTTAAACTTCAGTATTGCATCAGAGTAACCCAGAGGACCTGTTAAAACCCAGTTTGTTGGACCCTACCTCCAGAGTTTCTGATTTAGTAAGTGTAGTGTCAACCTTAGAATCTGCCTGCTGAGCTAGTCTGAGGAACCATATTTCAAAAACCATTCTTTAGACATGGTGGCTCATGACTATTAATCCTAGCACTTTGGGAGACCAAGGCAGGAGGAGTGCCTGAGCCCAGGAGCTGGAAACCAGCCTGAGTAAAATAAGAAGACCCTGTCTCTACAAAAAATAATAATAATAAATAAAAAATAGCCTGGTGTGGTAGTGTGTGCCTGTTGTCCCAGCTTCTCAGGAGGCAAAGGTGGGAGAATTGATGGAGTTCAGAAGTCGAGGCTGCAATCAGCCGTGATCATGCCACTGCACTCCAGCCTGGATGACAGAGAGGGAAGGGAAGGGGAAGAGAGAGAGAGAGAGAGAGAGAGAGAGAGAGAGAGAGAGAGAGAGAGAGAGAGAGAGAGAGAAAGAGAGAGAAAGAAAGAGAGAGAGAGAGAAGAAAGAAAGAAAGAAAAAGAAAAAAGAAAGAGAAAGAAAGAAAGAAAGAAAGAAAGAAGAAAAAAGAAAGAAAGAAAGGAGGCCGAGGGAGGGAGGGAGGGATGGGAGGGAAGGAGGGAAAAGAAAGAGAAAGAAAGAAAGAAAGAAGAAAGAAAGAAAGAAAGAAGAAAGAAAAGAAAGAAAGAAAGAAAGAAAGAAGAAAGAAAGAAAGTAAAGAAAGAAAGGGAAAGAAAGAAAGAAAGAAAGAAAGAAAGGGAAAGAAGAAAGAACAAGAAAAGAAAGAAGGGGAAAAGAAGAAAAGAAAAGGATATTTGACATAAAAGTGTAAAGAGAATGGTAAGTCCCAAATTATATGAACTCTTGGTAAACTAAACAGAGGAAATCCACTTTTAACTTAGAATTGCCCCCATAGCCTCTGTGACTACTCTGAGAGGAGAGTCAGTTTTTTATCTGAGTTTTATATCTCTACTATGCCTGTTTAGTCATTAAATCTTTAATGTTTTCTTCTTCCTTTGGCCTTATCGTTGTAAACTAATCTCCAATTTTAAAGTCTCCCAAGGTTTTGTATCAATGAAATAACTCATAAAACATGCATGAGTCCCCATAACATAAGTCGAGTTCCCCTTTCCGTACAGATGGTAAATTCTGGATGTATTTCCAAGTATTTCATGTCTTCCTGATCAATAAGTGTTCAAAGAGTTGCAAACCCCCTTTACCATAGTTTTCATTTTAGGTATTACTCTTTCTCTTCTATCTAACAAATATTCTTTCTTGTTGGGGGAGGTGTGGTTTCTCTGTATCTTTATCCTTATCTCAATTTCTCTCCATTTCTTTGCTATTAATGATGTCTCTTTCAGACTCTCTATCTCATCTGTCTGTTTATACTTCTGTATGGCTTTGTCTCTTTCAGCATATGAATGAAAGATAAGAAATACATTTGCAAAAATAAATAGAAATAAACTAAAAAACACCCACCCATAAAACTATTCCTGGGAAAAGGAAATTCCTCTTACCTGTCAAAATCTTTCAGGCTGGTCCTTTCAATTTCTCTTTCTTGTCTTCATTCCTTAAGAAGCTATTTTCCCTAGAGCACAGGAAGGCTGAAGGGCACAATGACACTTCAGCTTTTCCAGTGTTTAATACTCTCCCGGGACCATGGAAGGAGAGCAAGGGGAGGAGCAAGGGCTGTGTTTATGGCAACTAACACATTGCTCGCACTCATACATGCTTTATTGCCATTAAATAAAAATGGTCATTCACTCTGTAAACACTGGTCTTGAAAATGAATGCAAAAACATAAGAGACAGCATTGTTCAAAAGAGTAATAATAAAGTAATATAAATGAAACTACCTTTATTCTATTTTAATTAAAATTCCCAAGAATTCATCATATTTATTCATATTTCAATGTTTTAGTTTTCATCTAAAGTCTCTAGACTATAAGTCCCCTGAAAGCAGGAACTGGGTGTCATTCATCTTTGTGTCATTCATATTCCCTAGGTATCCCAGAGTAAACAGTCTTGCACATATTGAGTCTCAACACACCAATATATAATGGATGAATAGATTGATGGATGAATAGATTGATGGATGAATGGATTGATGGATGAAAGAACGAATGAAGAAATAACTTAATGAATTAAACAATGACAAACGTTCCCTGCATTGATAAGCTTTACCTAGGCAGGGAAGCTCAAATGTCTGCATAAATATTGGGTACTCTAACCTAGCTCAAGTCAATCAGATTAGAGTTGAGGGTATATATGTATATGCATGAGTTAGGGTAAGAGTTAAGCTGCTATAACAAGAAACCTAACAATAGTATGGCTTAAAGGACAAAGAAAACTGTTTCTTTCTCACATGATTTAGTCAAAAGTAGGTATTCCAGTTCAGCAGAAGGCTTTCTCTCCATATTCATCCAGAGACCCAGGCTAATGCAGACATGCCATATTCAACACATGGCATCTGAGATTCCTGCAAGTATCACCAGAGTAGCCAGTGGGAAGGGTGAAACGGCTAAGCCCAGAGGCTTCCTCCTAAATAAGGAAGGCAGAAGTGGCTCACATCACTCCCACTACCATTCCATTAGTCAGAGCTTGGTCACACAGCCATGCCCAGCTGCAAGGAGGGCTTGAGATTTGGTTTCCAGCTGGGCAGCCCATGCTCAGTTCAACTCTATTACCACAGAAGAAGGGGAGAGAGGATGGATTAGGAGTGAGGGGGTCAGCTACCATCACCATCACATTTTGTATACATGTTTATCACCACTATCTCAAAATCTGAGGATGGATACTTGAAATGCAGTGGTGTTTAGTTTCTGGCATAAGCATTCGAGGAAATGGGGTCAAATGAAGTTTCCTGAAATAAACTGTCACTGAAAGATAGTCTGTCATTAACAGAGTTTAAATTTATGCTTCTCTGGGTTTTTCCAGGATTGTTAAATTTATACAGAAAACCTAGAGAGCCTCCTACTCAGAGAATAACTTTCCAAATGATAGACTAGTTCTTTCTTCATCAATGTACCCTTAATTTACCCATAATGTAAAGATAACAGGGGCAAAATTTTGTTCTGCTTGGAAATAGCGTTGCTTAGCATATAGCCAAGAAGCAGTGTGTTCTCCAAATGTTCTGATTTCCTCAAAGAAATGTTATCATACATAAAATTATCCAGCAAAAACAGTTAAGCTCAGATATTGAATGCCATGCACTCATTCTTCTGCCCGTTTCTTCTCAGGAAGCAGTGTTCTCTTCTCTGACTCTTTCACCCAATAACATTCCCTTCCTCAAGTCTCCCTTTTATTCTTCCAGGGCCATCTGGAGTATCTTGGATACCAAGATGACCTTGGGTTCAAGGTCCTGAACTCTGTCTAAGACTGATCCTGGTTAATTAGTAAGGTCCTTATTTCTTCTATTATGTCGGGACTTTCACCACTTTTGTCTACTCTGTCTCCTCTCTTTGTCCCTCAAGACATCTTTCTACTCTTCCTGGTGTGCTATTCTCTCACAGGGGAGAAGCTAGCTGGTTCAGTTTAGGTCTCCCCCAAAGCTGATCCTGAGACAAGAACTTGGGTGTAGGTGATTTATTTGGAAAGTGATCCAAGGAAGCAAGAAAGGAATAGGTAAAGTAAGACCTGAAGAAAGAAAAGCCAAAAAAGTGTGCTTTCATGAGTGTATTACCTCTGTAAACAACTGGGATTCAATACCATTGGGAACCTCGGAGAAACTGTGTAGAAGGACCCTCAGAACCGTCCCCATGAGAGACAGTTGACATCCCTCAGTGGTTGAGGGTTGTCTTTGGGGCCGGGGAAGGGATTAAACCCCAGCACATTCCAGCTGCCCAGGAAGGAGGCTAAGCAGGCTCCCTTCTCCATGGGAAAATCCCTCAGGCTGAGACGCTGAAGCCTGGACACTCGCCGAGGGAGGCAGAGCGCATGCTCAGGAGCTGCCCTCAGGAGGTGAGCTCAATGACACACTGTAGGGACCTGGACCAACAGAAGCGACCGCACTTGCCAACTTCCGCAAAATGATGTCTCCACACCCCAAGACCTCACTCACCCCCTGACTATTTTCACCAGGAGTGGGACCAAATTCCTCAGATTGGAGTCCACAACTCCATCCTCTTCGTTCTTGCAAACATTTAAATCAAAACCCACTACTGCCCTCATTAGGGTTTACTGGGTTTGTTTCCCCCTTTGCGGTTTCCCTTACTAGATTATGAGCTGCCCAAAGGTAGAAATGATATCTTCTTTATAATCATGGGCACATAGTAGGATCTCAACAAGTATTCGCAGGGTGAATCCATGAGTAAATAACTTCAATCATATGTTTAAACTCAAAAATGGCCTTCTTGCCCGGGCATGGTGGCTCATGCCTGTAATCTCAGCACTTTGGGAGGCTAAGGCGGGTGGATTACTTGAGGCCAGGAGTTCAAGGCCAGCTTGGCCAACATGGTGAATCCCCGTCTCTACTAAAAATACAAAAATTAGCTGGGTGTGGTGGCACGCATCTGTAATCCCAGCTTCTCGGGAGGCTGAGAAAGCAAAATCACTTGAACCCAGCAGGTGGAGGTTGCAGTGAGCCATGATTTTACCACTGCAGTCCAGCCTAGGCTACAGAGCAGGACTCTATCTCGAAAAAAAAAAAAAAAAAACCTCCAGCTTTGCTTTGTAACTGACATTGACATCACATTTCCACCTTAAATTACTTCTTGATGTTAGACTACAAAAGCTCACCATTATTTCAAGAGAGACCCTGATCAAGAGCATATCTGACAGTTGTAGAGGGAAAAGAATTTCCTTTGTGAAGCTGTGAAAAAAAAACTGCTTTTGTTAATTAACAAAAAGACATGAGAAAACTTGTTTTCTAAAATCATAGACCGTCAGAAACTTTACTGTTTGAAATCACATTTAATGAGAATGAAACATCTCACTCTTGCCTGGAGGAGCTAAATCATTTTAACACAGAAAAACAGCCTGAATTTCCAGATGCAGAGCTACAGATAGAGGTTTTGCACACAACACTCCACATTTATCTTAACTTTGTAGTTTCTGATGAAACAGGACAGTTTCATCTCAGCCCAGGCTAGATGTCAAGCCTTTTATACGCTGCTCTGCTTTGCTTTGAGCTGGCACACACTGCTTTGCTTAAATTTACCTAAACCCCACCCCTCCCACAAATACAGTAACAAGCCTGTGTCTTCCTTTGTCAAGTGAGATGCCTGCTGGTTTCTCTGACGTGTGGTCTCCCTTGATCGCAAGTTAACCTAACATTGTTGAATGGCAAATATGTCCTTGGTAGTCTTCGTCAGATGGACTTCGTCACATCTAGTCAATTTGTTCATAACACAGATAAATCTATTGAAGTTGTTAGTCATTGCCATGAAAAGCACTTAGAGATAGACCCTGAGAAAGCTGGGCAGGTAAGCTTCAAGCAGGAACCAAGCCAGAATTTTTTAAGACCAAGAGGCTTTAAGAGTATGGTAGACTTTTGAAAAGGGCAAATGTATGTGGTGGACCTGAACCTAGAGTATAGGAAAGACAGCAACAGTGAAACAGTCATTTATTCTTTGCATGCTTTAAATGGTAACTACTCAGCTTATGGGAAAATTCCATCCTTAGTTCCAGTGGGAGTTGCCAACCTCAGCTATCAGTCGACATACCACAGTTGACCCAGGAATAAAGAATCACAGTTGACCCAATACTGGCCAATCAGAGTTCTTCCTTAGGTTTTTTTCCTAACATCTCTAGTTATGAAGCTTTACAGATGTGTGCAGAAGTTTCCTGTTCAGCTTTGTGGGGCAGCCAGCCTGACCCCAAAACACTGAGGAAGGCAGAGATGAAATCCTGAGAACATTCAAGTAACTGTATCCTGCCCTTTCCACATGTTGGTAGATCTTGTAATTTTGTTTTGTGTTGTTTTGTTTTTGGTTTTGTTGGAGTGTTGTCATTGTTGTTTATGAAAATCAAGACGTTATCTTATTTGCTTAAACTAGCTCCGTTTGAATTTTGGTCAATTGTAATCCAGGATCATCACTATGCATAGACACAATTTAAAACTTTCTCCAGGGTTCCATATTGAATGGAACTCCTACTTGAGTTTTATTCCATCTCTGCAGATGCAAACCTGCACTTCTTTTTGTCAGACAATGAGCACCATATAATTCAGCCACATTTTCTATTTTCTTTTGCTACCAGGAATCCTAGAGCCAACTACAACACCCAGTTGCTTCAAATGTCTGTATATTCACAGAACTTATTCCTGGGAGGGATCTTACAAATTATCTAGTCAAACCCCTTATTTTTAAGAGAAAACTGATGTCCAAAATGGTGATGTGATTTGCCCAAGGGAAACATAAGCAATTAACAGTCATTTTCTTGGGTAACTGACCAAGAAAATCACTACTCACTTTGCTCTTTTTATATTCTCTCAGCTCTTTTATCTGAAAACTGCCTCAAATAAAACTGTTTCCATTTTCATCTTCAATGATGGGAGGGCAGAGGGTAGAGAATGAAGGACTGACCTCAGGAAAGAGGGGCAGAGATAATGAGATTTACCCAAGAAACTAACACTATCCAGACCCTACCAAAGCCTGGAAGTTTATACAAGAAATAAAGTTCACAGTGACCTCCAAAAGGCAAGAGATTATTGAGGACCCAGGGAGTTTTAAGGCTGGAAAGATAAGACTTGGTGCTAAACTCAAGAATTCCTAAGACTTGGTTACTGTTCTAGTGCTCTAAAACAAAGTTCTACGTTTCATTTGTGCCTAATAGAATGAATCCAGCAATGCTAGTCACAAATTTGTAACATCATGTATTCAATAAGAACTGTGTAAAAACCAGGCTATGGCAGAATTTAAGATGTACCACCTCTCACAAATACTCCATGGGTGAGAAATGGCAAAAGAAGAAATGATGCAATAAACGTAGTCTGTGATTCAGAGCACCTCTTTGAGAGATAAGATACTAGCAGTCATAAAGAAGAAGGATAATTGTCAACTCCATGAGCCAATATGAGACCCCACCCAGGACGTGCTTATTAGTGAATAAAATTCTGTTGGTAATATCAGCCTGGTCACCCTCTCAAATTCCTCTTGATCTGGAAGCTGAAAGAGATACATAGGACCATACAGTCTTGTTCCCCAACCTCACCCCCTGAAATCACAGAGACATAAAGTCCTTCCTCATTTTAGATCAGAGGGGAAGGCATCAAGGACATTTAAACCATTCTTCTCCATCCCTACACCCCAAAACTGGATCCCTGGAAAAATGAAGAGCCCCAGTTATCACCAACAAATACTGGCTAAGTATTCACAGTGTAAGAGGCACTTCACTGGCCTCTGGGAATTCAAGATCCAAAAGCTATGTTCACTGGAGAGACAAGGTTTCCACACCCATGACAAAGAGCAGAACAAGAAAGGACTGAGAAACAAAACATAAATGACAATAATAAAAGATAGCTAACTTTATACAGTCAAAGCCTGGGCTTTTAAATGGTCATTCATATGATATCATTATTTTCAAAACCATACCCAGAACGTTCAGTAATCTGTTACACAACTTCATTAGAAAACAGGTCCAAACCCAGTGTGGGAAAAGATAATTTCCTGTGTGTCTTCAAACCCATTGTGGGGAAAAGATAATTTGCTGTATGTCATTATCTGCTAAATTTAGTAGTTAATGTTTACTTAGATAGAATTTGTGCAAGGATGAATACTCCTCTCTCCAAAAAATGCTCAATTTTTATACAATGATTAGTTAATTACAACAAAATCAAGAGGTCGATGTCAGGAGATTAATGATCTCAAGGTCAGCCATAAAGTCAACCTCCAATGACAAACATAGTTTACAACTTAAAATAATAAACACTTCTCTCTATAATAAATATTCTAACAATGTAATTCCTTATAATAAAGTATCTCAAGGTTATTAGTCAATGATCTTTCAGAGGTTTATATTAAGTAAACTTTTGACTACCACAAGAAGTTGCCTTTTAATAAAACTGACTTAACCCAAAAATCAACTTTATTAGACAAGATCCAGGTTAAAAATAATTTTAACCCCATTTTTTCCCACTAGTGTGTAAATACTTTCCAATCTTCCTAATCTATGTAAAGCAGTGTATTGCCTTCTCAAAAGCACTGGCATTGACAAAGTGCCACCTTTTCAAATTTACTGCTATGGAAATCAACTTTCATTTTAATCAAGGTTAATTCAAAGAATTTATGACTCATTATTTAATTCCTACACAAGAGGAACAGAGCATCAGTGAAATTTTCCCATTTCATGGATACGATGTGGTGGATAAATTCTTTAAAACACTTCTCCAGAAACAATATGGTATGTGGGCTTTAGCTTTCATCTGTGTCCTAGGAGAAGTGGATTGCCTTAATCTGAAAAGTCAAGCAGCATTTAATCAAAAGGCCACACAGTAGCTATGGCTACAACCAGTGCTACAGCTATCTTTATCTCCAACATTTTTTCCAATTAGCCTAATGGCCATTGGAAATTTATTTTCTTTAGTGAAATCTGTGACGTTCTAGATATGTGGATTTGCTAGATATATTAGAGAAACTCTCTTATCATTGCACAAACAGGATATAAGCACTTGGCCAGCCCAGTGTACTTTAGAAATATTGCCTAAGACTTGATTCTCCAAGGTTCTGTGTCCATCCCCTGATTTGGAAGGAATTTTGGTCCCTTCGCTCTACCCGGATGGTGATCCAAATCTTATCCCTAGAACATTGTCTCATTGCCTTCTATCAAGTCTTTATTTCATGCAGGCAGGGAACTATCGGATCTCCTATTAACACTTTCTTAATCTTGCTGAACAGATGATCTATAAACTAACTCTAATTCTAATCCTACTCTGCCTGTTTGCGACGGCTTAAATGTAAGCATCTGGTTAAATTCAGTCTGAGACTTGCTTTATTGTAACACGATAGCAAAATTGTGAGCTAACAGACCTGTAGCTCCCTCTACTAACTATTGGACACTACAGATACTAACCAAAAACTAAAATAAAATAAAAGTAAAGAGCCTAATAATTGTGAACAACCACATCAACTTAAGTCAAGCTGCAATACTGAATTATATATCTTTATTTTATTGAGTGTTTCTCCCTGCTTATAAAATCCTGTTATAGCAGGAATTTAAACAGCTTATAATAAGACAGCACAATAATAGCCCAAATAATAAACCCAAAACAAAAAGAGAGACCAAGCAACAAGAAAGGAGGAAAAAATAAAAAACTGTTGGCTAAGGAAAGAAATAGCAATTAAGCATAGAACTTAGTTTTGAATGAAAATAAAGAGTCTAATAATTGTGAACAACTACATCAACTTAGGTCAGATTGCAATATCGAGTCATCTGTCTTTATTTTCTTGATTGTTTTTCCCCGCCTAGTTATAAGAGGAATTTAAATTGCTTACAGTAAGAAGGTACAATAATACCTCAAATAATGAACTCAAAACAAAAAGGGAGAGACCAAATAACAAAAAAGCAAGAAAGGGGGAAAATAACAACCAAGACAGAAACACAACAAGTTATGTAGTTGGTCCAGAATGATGCTTAAAACAACCCTGGTCCACCCAGATACGGCCATTTCCAGACAGAATGAGACTGAACAGTCTGAACTGCTCACCTCAGCCTTTCTAGAGTAACACCTCTCAGTCTGTTGCTAGTCAATTTGACACTTGTCCCCTGACTGGTTTCCTGTTTATTGCCTCAGTGATAAGGTTGCATGTGTGTCCCCTCCAAATCTCATATTGAAATGTGATCCCCAATGTTGCAAGTGGGACCTAGTGAGAGGCGTTTGGGTCATGGGGGCAGATTCTTCATGAGTGGCTTGGTGCCCTCCTCAGAGTAATGGGTGAGTTTTCGCTCTGAGTTCATACAAGAGCTGGTTGTTTAAGAGTGTGCATAGGGGCCAGGCACAGTGATTCGTGCCTGTAATCCTAGCACTTGGGGAGGCCAAGGCAGGTGGATCACTTGAGCCCAAGAGTCTGAGACCAGCGTGGCCAACATGGCAAAACCCTGTCTCTACAAAAAATATGAAAATTAGCCAGGCATGGTGGCTGATGCCTGTAGTCCCAGCTACTTAGGAGGCTGAGGCAGGAGGATTACTGGATCCTGGGAGGCAGAGGTTGCAGTGAGCCAAGATGGGGCCACTATACTCCAGCCTGGATGACAGTCTCGAATCAAAAAAAAAAAAAAAAAAAGGAAGAAGCAGCAGCAGAAAAAGAAGAGTGTGGCAACTCTCCCTAGCTCTCTCGCCACTCACTATGCGGGCTCTCCCTTTGCCCTCCACAGTGAGTGCAGACTTTCTGAAACCCTTACCAGAAGCTGGGCAGATGTTGGTGCCATGCATGTACAGCTGCAGAACTGTGAGCCAAAGTAAACCTCCTTTCTTTATAAATTATCCAGCTTCAGGTAGTTCTTTATAGCAATGGGAAAAATTCACTAAGCTTACTCCTCAGACCTAAAAACACTTGGTATGCTTTCTGAAAGCATAATGTCCAGATTATTCACACAAATAGATAAGCACAAGGGAAAGTTTTACTCCACTCATTAATGAAGGAACTAGCAGAAAGACAAAGCCAGTTCTATGAGGATGAAAGAAACCTGGTTTATATGGTCAGTGGAAAAAGCATGCTGAAATAAGAGTTACAAGTCAGATATAACACTAATTAATTTCCTACAAGGCAACAAAATGAGAATCTTTGGGATTATCTTCTCTACTGGACAAAAAGAAGTCCCTTTTCAATTTAATGCAACTTAATCTTTAACTTTTCAGAGCTGTAAAACAAATGGGCGCTAATTAATTCTGAGTATTCAGTCAAAGAAAATTACATTCTGTAAGAGTCAGAATACCCTGAGGCAGGCTTATTAGAAAGTGCTCTAGCATGGTATTAAAATGTCAGGTAATGATCTTTTTGCTTCATTCCCAACTTTTAGATAATTTTCCTAAACCGTTTCTATTTTTTAACTTCAGTCACATGACCCGCTTTCCCTCTGACACCACCACCATGGGTAAAACCCCAGAAACATCCTCCCACAAACACGGATTGCAACTGGGACATATCCATAAGGTTTTCTCTGGCCATCCTGATGAACTCTCTCTTTGATGGCCTAGCTTTCTTTGATGAATGGTAGGATACCAGTTCATGGATGAAGCAGAAATGTTTGGATTCTGCAGACCAAAGGATAGCAAACCTTAGTATGCATAAAATCCTCTGGGGAATTCTGATTCCTTAAACTTGGAGTGGGATTCTGTCTGCAGAGTGCCTTCAAAACTCAGCTGTTCCAGCTGGTGCCAACCTGTGAACTTTCCACCTTGTGCCAGAATCTGCTATTGCCCAAACCACTTCCCAGTTTTCTTTCAGTAATCTTTCTGAAGGAGCCAGGACAATGGGGCCTGCTGTTTAGTTAATTTCTTTATTATTTTCAGCCTTTAAAATATATTTTCCAGCCGGGCGCAGTAGCTCACGCCTGCAATCCCAGCACTTTGGGAGGCCGAGGCGGGCGGATCACGAGATCAGGAGATTGAGACCATCCTGGCTAACACGGTGAAACTCCGTCTCTACTAGAAATGCAAAAAACTAGCCGGGTGTGGTGGCGGGCACCTGTAGTCCCAGCTACTCGGGAGGCTGAAGCAGGAGAATGGCGTGAACCCGGGAGGCGGAGCTTGCAGTGGGCCGAGATGGCGCCACTGCACTCCGGCCTGGGCGACAGAGCACGACTCCGTCTCAAAATAAATAAATAAATAAAATAAATAAATACACACACACACGCATATATTTATCTATTTATTTATTTATTTTTATTTGTTTTCCATCTCTCGCAATGAATTTGTTTCCCTTTTACTTTTTGCTTCATTTTGTTTAAATTTTCGGGTATTTAGCTCCCCTTTTATATTATTTTTAAATTTTTTATTACCTGTTTTAGGGTGTTCCTCTAGAAGCAAAGAGCAAAATTTTACTCTTGTGATGTACTGATTCTAACTAATTGTAATTTTTCATTTCATGCATTTAATAATTGTCTCTTCATTTTAAGACTTTTAATAAAATGTCATTTTAAAGAAAAAAAATCACCCCCAAGTGATTCTAGGTCTTGTCTTTTTTACTTTCTAGTCCATAAATTCCCCAACTTCTGCTTCCCTTCACTACTGATTCATTTCACATGTTGGTTCATGAGACTTGGCAATAGGATAATGGATTTATAAACACATACATGACATGAGTATGTTCTTCCACAACCCCACCCTGCTAGGAGGGCTCAACACTAAGATGCCTTTACCTCCCTTCCAGTCAACTCCAGGAACTAAGTACAAGTCCTTTGTTTTGGCACAACAGAGGAGGATGCAGTTGGGGGTTCACAGGAAGAGGTGACAAAGCCTGATACCTGGGGCTGGGAAGGGAGACGGAAATGTCCTGAGACTCTACCCCTGCCGTGGGGTTTGGGGTCTACACATGGCATACAGTCAAGGCCCTACATGCCCACAGAGTCCCCAATGGATTGGGGGTCCTGGGGAGGGTGAGTCTGTCGCACAATGCAGCTCCAAAGAGGGCATGCTTCTCTGGAGGGCTGGGAGCCAGTGGGGAGAAACAGCTCTGAGTGTGGCCACCATTACGGAACCAGGAAGCCACAGCCCAGGTGGGAATATCTTGGACTCAGAACCACCTCCTTGACCCAAGCTGAAAATTATTATTTGACCCTGTGGAGATGAGGAAAGAACCTCAAAAATGCCTGGGGTTGAATACCCTACTGCCAGATAGAGGAAATCTTAAAAGAAGTCATCACATGGAGAGAAAAAATTTACAGAGAGGACATTTAAAATATATCATTGACAGCAGGGACTCTGGGGCTAGATAGCTCTGGGATGAAATCCTGGATTATTAGCTGTGTGACCTTGGGCCAGTTGTTTGATCTAACTATACCTCAGTTTTCTCATCTCTAAAATGAGAATAGTAATAGTCCTGATCTCAGATGGTTGCTGTGAAGTTTGAATAAGTTAACCTCAGCAAAGCATTAAAATCAGCCCTGGCACATGTCAACTGCTACATAGGTTTTTGCTAACCTATGTAGTTTTAGAATGATAACGTTATATCATTCTAAAACTCAAATGATGATATAGGCTGGATGTGGTGACTCACATCCTGTAATCCTAGCACTTTGGGAGGCCAAGGCAGGAGGATTGCTTGAACTCAGGAGTTTGAGACCAGCCTGGGTAACATGGCAACACCCTGTCCCTAAAATTAAAAAAAAAGAAAAAAAGAAAATTAATGCTGACATAGTTTGGATATTTATCCCACCCAGATACCATGTCAAATTGTAATCCCCAGTGTTGGAGGTAGGGTCTGGTGAGAGGAGATTGGATCATGGGAGCGGGTTTCTCCTGAATGGTTTAGCACCATCCCCTTGATGCTACCCTCCAGTGAGTTCTCTCAAGATCCAGTTGTTTAAAAGCGTGTGGCGCCTCCCTCCACCTTGCTACTGCTTTCGCCATGTGATGTGCTTGCTCCTCTTTGGCCTTCCACCATGGTTGAAAACTTCCTGAAGCCTCCCCAGAAGCCGAGCAGATATTAGCACATGCTTCCTAGAAAGCCTGCAAAACCGTGAGCCAATTAAACCTCTTTTCTTTATAAATTACCCAGCCTCAGGTATTTATTTACAGCCATGCAAGAATGGCCTAATACAAAAACTCAGCGGTAAAAGTCACAGCTGCTACATTTACAGGGTTCACCGATGAACGACTTCCTCAAGAACAATTTTACCCATCAGCAAAGGCATTTTACTTCCTGTTTTTGAATTTGTTCTTTGAAAGAAAGTTGAGATCCTAAGATTAAAGCTTGTTTCTAGCCGGGCGCGGTGGCTCAAGCCTGTAATCCCAGCACTTTGGGAGGCCGAGACGGGCGGATCACGAGGTCAG
>NW_016803028.1:1597220-1602444 GCF_001698545.2 Rhinopithecus bieti | reverse complement strand
AAAAAAAAAAAAAAAAAAAAAAAAAAAGCTTGTTTCTGTAAAGTTGCTGTGGGGTCAGTGGTAGAGGTTGGGGTTGGCAGAGGGATTTAGACCAAGTATGCAGCGTCCTAGGAATTTAAGAACTGAGAAATGAAATAAGAATATGATGATATGCAATCATATATAATAAATATATGTCCCACTGTCTCTGTCATCATTGTATTGATGATTCATTTATTTATTGAAAGTACCTGTGCAGTAGAATTCATTTTTTAACATTTTATATTGTGCAAAAAAATACATGTTCCAGGGTATTAATAGAAAATGTAAAAAATTCAGAGAAGCCTGAAGGAGGTTGGGCACAGTGGTTCACACCTATAATCCCAGCACTTTGGGAGGTCGAGGCAGGTGGATCACCTGATGTCAGGAGTTCGAGACCAGCCTGACCAGCATGGTGAAACCCCATCTCTACCAAAAATACAAAGAAAAATAGCCAGGTGTGACGGTGCGTGCCTGTAGTCCCAGCTACTCGGGGGGCTGATGGAGGAGAATTGCTTGAACTTGGGAGGCAGAGGCTGCAGTGAACCAAGATGAGGTCACTGTACTCTGGGGGACGGAGTGAGACTCTGTCTCAAAAAAGAGAGAGAGAGAGAGAAGCCTGAAGGAGAAAGAAATACCAACCACAACCCCACCACCTAGAAATAACCTCCGAAGTCCTTTTGTTTTGTTTTGCTTTTTTTTTTTTTTTTTTTGAGATGGAGTCTTGCTCTGTCGCCCAGGCTGGAGTGCGGTGGCGCGATCTCGGCTCACTGCAAGCTCTGCCTCCTGGGTTCACACCATTCTCCTGCCTCAGCCTCCCAAGTAGCTAGGACTACAGGTGCCTGCCACCACGCGCAGCTAATTTTTTGTATTTTTAGTAGAGACGGGGTTTCACCATGTCAGCCAGGATGGTCTTGATCTCCTGATCGCATGATCCACCCACCTCAGCCTCCCAAAGTGCTGGGATTACAGGCGTGAGCCACCGTGCCCAGCCCAAAGTCCATTTTTACAAAGGAAGTATTCCTTCCTTTGCTCTTTGAAGACTGTTTTCCTTCTTATTGTGTTCAGGAGTGGTGTGAGATAGGCGGGTGCTGCTGAGAGAAAGATAAAGGACTCCTGCCCAGTGGGCAGAGATGAAGAGATGAGATGGCCACATGACCTGTCAGTAGCTGAACTTATCTCTCTGATCTACATTGTGTGGGCCACAGACAGCATTTTCTGGACATGTCTTTGCTGAATCTGAAGGATAAAGATTGAAATTCCAACGAATTTTAGCCTCTGGCCCAGGCTTCTGAACATAAAAACTGGAGATAGAGATATCAGGCCCTCTGCAAAGCTCATTCAAAACCTGGAATGGTTGAGCTGATCACCAGAAGAAAGGGAAAAACACTCTTGAGTTTCCCTATCCAATTAGAGTTTGGATCAGAATTCAGACTTCTGGACACAGTTACAGCCCAAGAACATGGATCCAGCTCACCCTCCATTGGCCCAGATGTGCACCCTTGAGGCTGCATCCTTCCTAAGAAGTAACTTTTTTTCTAATTGGGAAAAAGATAAGTGTCTTAATTAAAGCCATATCTTAGACACAGGGACTTGGAGGCAGGTAATTTATTTGGAAGATGATCCCAGGAAACAGGAGTGAGGGTGTGTGGAATGTGAGACAAGAGGGAAAAAAGGCTAACTCGAGGCTGTGTTATGGAGATTATTGCTGCTGTAAGCAAGCAGGGCTTGATCCTATGATGACCTCCAGAGAAGTATACAAATGCCTCCTAGGACTGTCCATCTAAAAGACTGAGGCTAGGATCTTTACTGCAGCTTCCTGTTCCTGTTAATTGAGGGTGGTTCCTAAGGCTATCAACTTCAGGCCAAGCTTACAAGAAAGCCCAATGGACTTCCTGAGCATTAGAGAAAGCCCTGGATTATAAAGAGGGAAGACATAGCGGACACACTTATAAACCAAAAGTAAAACTGTAAGCCTCCAGCCGGGCACAATAGCTCATGTCTGTAATCCCAGCACTTTGGGAGGCCAAGGCAGGCAGATCACTTGAGGTCAGGAGTTCAAGACCAGCCTGGCCAACATGAAAAAAACCAGTCTCTACTAAAAATACAAAAAGTAGCCAGGTGTGTTGGCTTACACCTGTAGTCCCAGTTATTCTAGAGGCTGAGTCAGGAGAATTCCTCGAACCTAGGAGGCAGAGGTTGCAGTGAGCCCAGATTACACCACCGCACTCCAGCCTGGGTGACAAAGTGATATTCAAAAGAAAATGTAACCCCTCAACCCCCTGAATGGATCCCTCCTCTTGGTCAAGGGCATTCCAAAGTTAACCTGAAACACTAGTTCAGGCTATGATGAGAAATAGAGGTCAGATATGCCTTATTATACCCTCCTCCTTTGGAATTCAGGCACAGCTGACTAGAATTAACATTAAAACGGAGACCTTACGACTGATAGAACACACTCCTTAATTCTGATAAGAAATATTTACGGCCGGGCACGGTGGCTCAAGCCTGTAATCCCAGCACTTTGGGAGGCCGAGATGGGCGGATCACGAGGTCAGGAGATCGAGACCATCCTGGCTAACACAGTGAAACCCCGTCTCTACTAAAAAATACAAAAAACTAGCCGGGCGAGGTGGCAGGCACCTGTAGTCCCAGCTACTTGGGAGGCTGAGGCAGGAGAATGGCGTAAACCCGAGAGGCGGAGCTTGCAGTGAGCTGAGATCCGGCCAGTGCATTCCAGCCTGGGCGGCAGAGCGAGACTCTGTCTCAAAAAAAAAAAAGAAATATTTACAATCTATTCTCTCTGAAGCCTGCTACATGAAGGCTTCAACTGCATAATAAGAGCCTTGGTGTCCACAGCCCCTTCTCTTAGCCCAGACACTCAATTTTATGGATTCCAGGTCTTGAGATAAACTCTTTCAACCAATTACCAATCAGAAAATCTTTGAATCTATCCATGACCTGGAAGCTCCCCCACCCAGCCTGCCCTGCTTCACATTGTCCCACCTTTCCGGACTGAACCAATGTATATCTTACATGTACTGATTAATGTCTTATGTCTCCCTATAATGTATAAAATCAAGCTGTAGCCTGACTGCCTTGGGCATATGTTCTCAGGACCTCCTGAGGCTATCATAGGCATGTCCTTAACTTTGGCAAAATAAACTTCTAAATTGATTGAGACTTGTCTCGGATACTTTTTGGTTTACACTCTTAAAGTGACAAGGTGTCAGGGTGGAGGGTTCTGGGCCCTTTCAGAGCTCTCCATGGCAGCTGCAGCTGAAGGTGGGGAGGGGCTGAGGGGATGTGATGTGGGACACCAACCATGCCTGCTTCGGGCTGACTGCAGCCCTGTCCTGTTCTGAAGTTTCTGACCCCAGCTTCAGGCCCATTTCACATATAAGGCAATCAGGTCCAGGGAGTTTGAAAGGCTTGCCAATTTTGTACCATCAGGAAGTGAGATAAAAGACTAAACCGTATCTTCTGCTGCCTGGCACAGTACAGCGAACCTTTGGCTCCAAGCCCTACTCATGACAGGAGTACACCAAGATCGTCCCCTCTTTTTCCTATAAAAGCTTCTACTTTCTTGACAGCCTGGGGCAGCCTGACACTTCCACTGTGGATCCCTGGTGCTGCTGAGAGGCAGTGTGTGCAGTCTGAGTTAAGCACCTGAGCGCTAGGTCCTGGCTTCTTCACTGCCTAGACATGGGACCTTGGGCTAGTCTTTCTGTCTCAGGTTCCTCAACTATAAAATGAGGTAATCATAGTACCTAATTCATAGCACTGATTGAGGATTAAATGAGTCAATGCTTGTAAAGCACTTAAAACGCTGTCCTGTATTTATAAAGCACTCAACAAATTCATTCAGTTCCCATTCAACACATATTTATTGAGCACCTACTTTATAACAGGCATTATTCTAAGTTCTCGAGATGCAGCAAATGAACAGACAAAGCCCTTTCTCATTCCTTTCTTAGACCAGTGTTTCTCCAACTTGAGTGTTCATCAGAATTACCTCAAGGGCTTGTTAAAACACAGGTTAATAAGTCCTGCCTCCAGGGCTGAGCTTCTGATTCCATAGGTATGTGAGACTGGGAATTTGCATTTCTTACAAGTTTCCAGGCAATGCTGATGCTGCTGGCCCAGCTACGACACTTCAAGAATCATTGTATAGATTTAGTTTCCAGAGTGGGGAAAGCAAAAATAAGCAAATATAGCAGTTGCCAGATAGCAATTAGTGATGTGGAGGAAAACACAGCAGAAAAAAGGAGGGTGTGGGTTACTGCTTCTATAGGGGTAAAGGAAGATTTCTCTGACAAGGTAGCATTTGAGGGGAGGCCAAAAGGAAGTTAATGAACAAGTCAGACACTCCGAAGGGAGGGAATCCAAGGCAAAGGAAAAGCAAGAGCAAAGGCCCTGAGGCAGGAGCCTGTATTGGGAAGTCAGGGCCACTGCCAGCCAAGAAGACACCTTGATGTCAACCATGCTAGCAGCACAACATGGTAAGTACAGCCAGGGAAGAATTTCAGCTCTCCCTGCTCCTTGTCTGAGCACTTCCTGCAGGGCACAATCTACACAATAGAGTGTAGTTGCTTTGGGAGGGCTCAGGGAACAGCAAGGAGGTCTAAGTGGCTGGAGCTGAGTCAGGTGAAGAGTAATAGGACATGAGGTGAATCTGTAGGGTCTGTTAGGGTGGATGAAATGGGAGCCATGAGAGGGCTGTGAGCAGAGAAGGGACATGCCCAACTCCAAGTCATTCAGCCTGCTAGGTGGAAAACAGACTATTGGAAGGCAAAGGTGGGAGCAGACCAACCACTGAGGAGGCTGTAAATACTACTTTGGTAGAAATATTACTGCAAGGAGTGACTTTCCATAATAAGCCTAGTAGTGCCCAGCTTAGTAGGGTGGCAGTTGTGAGAAATTCTTGTTTCTCTTCCCTCAGCTAACTACTACGCATTAAGTCAACCACTATACATTGCATTTTTCCATTATATTATTTAAAGTTTCAAGAACCCTATGAGCTAAGTATCATCAATAGAGAGGAAGAAACTGAGGCCCAGAGAGATGAAGTACATTTCTCAAATTCTCACATCGAGGTCTCTTGGTCCCCAAAGATGGGCTTACAATTCCTTGTACTGCCTCTTAGGTAATAGCTGAAGCATTGCAATTAACTAATAAATAATTTTTTTTTTTTTTTTTTTTTTTT
>NW_016803028.1:1583950-1596889 GCF_001698545.2 Rhinopithecus bieti | reverse complement strand
AAACAGGGTTTCACCGTGTTAGTCAGGATGGTCTCGATCTCCTGACCTCATGATCCGCCCACCTTGGCCTCCCAAAGTGCTGGGATTACAGGCATGAGCCGCCGCACCCGGCCTGAATAATTTTTATTAATATGAATTGGATACAATTCAAGGTTGTCCCTACAATAATGCCATTCTTACTCACTTTCTCGTATGTTTTGGGGAGCTAGAGAGGACTGGAGTTGAGCCAACGAGCTAGAAATTTCATCTACCCCTGGTAAACTGAGGGAAACTTCATTTGAGAGGTTTTCTGGAGAGACTGAAAATGAAGTTTAAGAAGCACTATAGAGAAGTGTCCAGGTTACTACTGATTAATAATAAACCACTCCAAAATGTAAATGCTTGAAATAACCATTTTATTTTGCTCATGACTCTGTAGATCCAAAATTCAGGAAGGGCTTAACTGTCAGTTTTCTCTCTCAGAATCTCTGATGCAATTACAGTCAGATGTTAGGGGTGGTCACTGAAGGGCTCCACCATGCTGAGCATCCAAAATGCCTCACTCATCCCATGGCCAGCAGTGAATCTTCCTTGTTGCTGGGAGCTCGGCTCAGTGTTTACCGGAGTGCCTACACATGGTCTCTCCAGCTTGATGATCTCAGGATGGTGGAACTTTCATAGTAGCAGCTTTCCATAGAGTGAGCATCGGGAGAGAACCATCCAATGACCTTTTGTGATGTACCCTCAGAAATCATAGGGTATTACTTCTGCCACAATTATCTGTCAAACATGAGCCAACATTCTTAGAGTCACAGGGGACATAGACCCCATCTTCTACTGGAGGGTGTGTCAAAGAATTTGCAGATATGTCATAAAACCTCCACCAAGAAGCTGTCATCTGGCCTTATTCATCAAGCATCTGCCTAACTCATTCCCCTTACTAGCAAGAGGGTAAATTGCTTTAATGCCCATAAGGGCCAATTGGAAATATTTATCAAAATTACAAATGTATATATTTTTAGACTGAGCAAGTCCACTTCTGGTAATTTATCCTACAGATATAGTCAACTCAAATCACTACAGGTTATCTTCAATGCTGCAGAAATGTTCAGATGTAGGGCCAATACTTTCACTAAAAAAAGATAGGGCCATTTTCACGATTTAGGGAGACCACAAAATTATTAAGTATATTATATAATGCTAACAATTATTACTCATCCAGAATTATTATAATGCACCCAGCATGCTATCTGCTTTACATCGATTATGTCTAATCCTTCTACAATTCTCTAGGAGTAATTGTTTCTGGTTCTCTGGAGGTTTGGCGACTTGCCCTAGGCCATACAGCTGATACATAGGAGGCCCAAAATTCAAATTCAGTTCTTCTTGATTCTTTGTCCTGCTGTAGCTCATAGCAGCAGCATCAGTCTTTAACGTTATCTGCTTTTACTTGAGAATCTCTAATCTCTCTGCATTTCCAAACCACTACACAATATAAGAGACTACTTCATTTCAAGTTGTTTCCTGTCTGAAGTAACAGATAAAGATGTAAAGATGATTCCACACACTTCTTTGAAGGAGAAAGACTACGAAATTTATATTTGTACTGAACATTTCCTTAGAAATGGAAATTATCCTGCGGTGTGTAAATAGAAAAAGCATCAGTTTACATATCTTGTTAATAAATTCCCAGAAGTTGAATCTCAGCACAGTTTTTCCTCATCACTACACTTGACAACATTGTTCAAGGACACCTGGAAGATTTGAGAAGAATAGAGATTAATATTTATCAGGAATTGCCCTTTTCTGTCCTAAAAAGGGATGGGAGAGTGGACATAGATGATGAGCAAAAATATTTTGTCTTATCAAGTTAGCCAACATCCTAGCCACTCCCTGATTCTTCACATATGCCATTGGAGGGAGTTGTCCATGGAAGAGGCTGCTCCATCCCAGTACTTTACACACACGTATACACACACATGCACACATATGCATATACATACTCTTTGCATCTGAAAGTTACCTCTGCTTTTTTCACTGAAATATAAGTGCTCAGAAAATCCTCCATCTTAGCAAACTCTCTCCTTTTTTCTAAAGCTAAATGGATTGCTCACCTGCTCAGACCTTTATAATTACTCCACAGTGCTCATTGAAACAAATTCAAACTCCTTCCATGAATAAAAGAAATAAATAACTTCCTTATTTGGAAGTTCTTATTAGGAAGCATCACTCACTCTCGTCAACTTTCTTTCCCTCTGCCTCAGTCCAGTCTCTGATACTTTTTCGTAAACCAGATCCAGTCCTCTTACTGTGCTTTCTGTGTGCTGCTCCCCCCAGATTCTGTTCTCTTTACTCTCCTCCACCTTTCCTAAGTCTACCTATCCTTCTGGGTCTAAATCTAAAGGCAGCTCTTCCAAGAGACTGCCTGTAGCACTCTAGCCTATTATACCTCTCCCTTCCCCAGTGACCTGTAGCACTTAGGAGCTTTATGATCCAACTTCATATTTGATTGTCTAGGACCAACAGTTCTAAAATGTTAGTATGCATCAGAATCACTTGGAGCCTTTTAAACAGATTGTTTAGATGTGTGTTGGTGTTTCTGATTCAGTAGATCTGAGATGGGGCCCAAGAAATTGCATTTCTTTGTTTTTTTAATTATACTTTAAGTTCTAGGGTACATGTGCACAACGTGCAGGCTTACATTTCTTACAAGTTCCCAGGTGCCGCCGATGCTGTGGTCTGGGGTCTAGAGTGTGAGAAGGACTGGTCCAGCAGAACAAGCACACTGCTTGCTAGCTCTTTGAACCTGGGCAAGTTCCTTAACTTCTCTGTGCCTTGGCTTCTTCATCTGCAATAATATTGCTTCAAAGGACTGTTGTAAGAAACTGAAATAATGTATTTCAAAGCTCAGTACAGTTCTGAGTGCATAGTAGAAAACCAATAGATGGCAGTTTTTTTTTTTTTCTAGCAGAGAAAAAGCAAAACTTCCTGGGGGTTACATATACAACAAAAAACACCCAGACTATGGCTTCACAAAGCTCTGGGCTGGGTTTATTGGCAGGACTGCCACATCTTTTACCAGGGAGGGCCAGGGAGAAAGCCACACAAATCTTTATTCACATATTTAAGTCTTAATCTGGGAGGGGTGAATGAGAATAACATTTCCCATGCTTACAAGGCCCCTCCCAACCCTAAACAGCTGTGATTGATTCAACTTTCAGCTCAGAATAGCTAAATTTCCCAGCTGATTATTCTGTAGAAATACTATTTTTACTTTACTGTAAATTCTAATAACTATTACAAAAGACAAAATATCCTATAGTTTTTCCCAAATTGTCTTACCTTGGTTCTTCATAAGAAAAAAAAAAGGAAAACCAAAAAAAGAATCTTAATAAAACCTTAAAGAATAATGTATAATTGCAAAGCCAGTTCACAATACCTTTGTTGGCAAGAATATGTGAAAAGAATGCCAGCATTTGTAAAATTCTGACCTGTGAGGAGATGCAGCATCTGTGCACCTAGTCCAATCAGAGGAAAGGGAGCAAGAAGGACAGAAGAGTTGGCATCCAGCTTGGTCAGACTCTGCCTGACTTGCCCCCAGCATGCACGGAATTGAAGGCTGTCCTCTGGTTCCACAGAGTCAATGCTTGGTCAATACCCTAGCTTTGGCAGCTGCCATCCTGAGCCCGAACTTTTCCTGGGACTCCCTGGGAACCCAGGAGCCAACAGGAGCAAAACCAGAAAGTCTATTATGTCCTCCAAAGCCCTCTCTTCACTGCTTCCTCTGCCAATCCAGATCTGAGTCTCACACTTCTTTGTAGACTTAGTATCTCATACATGGCACCTGGGGCATGATAGATGCTCAAGAAGTGCTGATGTGGTTAATCAGGGCATTAAACAAAATAATTGTTGAAAGCTCTTTTTATCTAATATGATGGTCATAGTAAATTCAGCCAACACTTTTAGTCATAAGAAATCAGTGTGTCAATACTGCAGAATGAACATTCTAATACAGTTGTATATTCAATGATTGCTTCTTTGTTGTGTAATGCATATTATAACTTCAAAATATATCTGAGATATTTGATTTTAATGTATAATGTTAATTTATAGTCCGTCAATGCATTTGTCTAAGAATCTATGAATGAAAGGGGCTCATCTCAAGGAAAGAACAGAATATTTCATTCTTCAAATTCTATCTGAGTCAAAATGGCAAAATTGAAATTTTAAATGCATACTTTTACCCTGAATATATACAAAACATAAAATATAAAGAGTGAAAATAATTTAAAAAAAAAAACAGCGTGTAAATAGGCATCAAATTCGCCTGGTTGTGTTGTTTTTCTTCACACCTGTATCAGTTAGGTGTGATGATCAGAGAAGCAGAACCACTAGGAAAAACATAAATAATAAAGACTTTAATAATAATAAAGGCTTTATTAAAGGCATTTGAATTTACACAATCATGAAAGCTGGTTACACATTTATATAAGACTGTTGTATCTGCATCTGGTACTGCAGACCAAGTCAGCAGGGCTGGACGTGGTGAAGGAAAGATGGACGTGAGGTGGGAGAGAGAAGGACCAGCCGGAACATGTGAAGCTGAGCCAGAACCCAGGAGGATGGATGGAGCCAGGTCAGTCTCTTACCATCTCCCAGTCTTCAATGATGCAAGTGACCTGCAGGTGAACCTGGTGCCCTCCATCACAGAGGCAAACACACACCTGACCCAGGAGTTAAAGAAGCCAAAGAAAGAGATTCAGTAGAATGAAGGAACCGTGGGCCCTGTTGCTGCCCAGCGAATGATCAACAGCAAACGTGAGCTGCCAGTGTCCCACAACAACCTTTCAAGTGTTAAAGACCTCAGTCACAGGCTCACTCCTGCTTGCCAATTCTCACGCAAAATGTCTCATGAGGCCCACACTGGAGGAAGAGCATGCAGGGAAGGGAATTCTGGAAAACATAGTTCCGACTTAGATGAGTTGACACGATGTGAATCCACCACAACATCAGGGTAGCTAAAACCCCTCTAGCTGTATGGCCAGAAGTCAGATTCTCCTGCACTGGGTGAGCTGCCTTGCTCTAGCTCAGAGAGGTTCTAGGCTTGAGAATCAGGCAGACAAGCTGGCAATCAACCCTGACTCTCAGTTCGTTTTTCTCCGCTGAGGAGAAGAGGAGCGGAGTTCACATGGCAGCCTTATATATTTTGGCACCTATAACTCAACTCAGAGGATTTTAGTGCCAATTAGAAAAGGGAGATGACTAAGGATAGATTTCTGATGACTAGTGCTTCAGAGCAAATTGAGGAATACAACCTAGAGACGAAATTTAGAGATGGAAATAAGACTGCTTAAACACCCCCTGGTGTGTGTGAAAAAATGTAGATTCCCCAGTGATCCTAGCATGGAGGGTCTAGGAAAAAATCCCAAAATCTTACATTTCAACTAATACCCAAAGACATTCTCATGCAGGTGGGCCTTGGGTTCACACTCAAGAAAGACTTCTCTAAAGGCCTGTACATAAGATAAATTCCCGAATCAACCCTGTCTGCAAAAGCTGGCAGCTGTGGGCTATTTAATTCAGCAGAGGGAACATCAGAGAACATCTTTATGGGAAGACAGCAGTAGGAAATAAAAATCTGCTATTTATTTCATCATGATGTTCTACAGGTTATTTTCGAATTCTGTTTATTAAGGGTTCATAAATGTTGCTCTGTTAATAAAAATCTTGATGGTAGCCAAATCGCATCCTTCACTCCCTCAGCTCACACACCTGTGCCGCCTCAAAGCCGCCAAAAATGTGCTAGCGCCACCTAGAGGCCTCGGGAGCACAGGCTAGGTACAGAGCCGGGCGTCCCAAATCCGCACCTGTGGATGCCAGAACTTGACGAGAGCAGAGACAGCGGCAAGTAAGAAACTAAACTGGGAACAGACAGTGGTTTCAATTTCATTTTTTTTAGTCATGACTAACTATCAGAACTTCCTGCGGTCCCTTCCCTGACTGCTTGCGAGAACAGACAGATCGTGGACTTTGGGATTTGGCCGACTTGGTGTAAAGCCCTGCTGTATTACCTAAAAGCTGCATGGATTAGGCTCATTTTGTGCCTGATCTCACATCTTGTTGGCTCACCGGCTTCAGGCAGGGCTCATCTCAGCTGCGGTGTTTCCACCCCAAGGCTTCTCTTCTCTAAGGCGGGGAGGCTTGGGACAACTGTGGGAGCCTATGAGTCATTCACACCCAGGCACACACCCCCGTGGTAAGGTTAGCCATGGGGACCCAGCCCCAGTCACAAATCCTTCACCCTCCTCTCCCAGGTGGGCAATTCTGAGGAACATTCTACCCAGCTTCTCAGACGTTTCCAGGAGAAAGCAGAGGAAGCTCTTATTGCCCACAGCAACGACCAATTCAAGATAGTCCCCCCACCACAGTGTTAGTCTTTCCTCTCTTCATTCGCATTCCCTAAGACTACGTGCCAAAGTAAACCATCTGCACGTAGCCCTTGTCTCAGGCTCTGCTTTCTCAGTGAACTCAGGCTGAGACAAGGTGTAACCTTAGGCAATTCATTTATCCTTGCAAGTCTGTTTTCTTAGTTGCAATGTTTCTCACAGGGATATTGTTAAAATTAAGCTAAATCCTGTACATTAAAGCTCTTTTCCTGGTGCCTGATCCATGACAGAATCCCCTTTTATGGGAGTCTGTCTTCTATCTGGTAGGGGCAATCTCTTTTTAAAGCTTAGCCATCATCACCAGCATCACCTTCTCCACCATCATCATTACTACCATCACAACCATCACCTCCTCCCCCCACGCCATGTCACCATTAACACTACCTCCAAGACTAACACTAACACTTCTTCACCACCACCACTATAACCATCACCATCACTACCACCCCACAACATTGTAACTATTACTGTCATCACAATCACTACCATCACTACCACTATCACCTCCACCACCACCACTCCCATATTCACCACTGCTACCAACACCAGCCTTACCCACACCACTCCTCATGCCACCATTACCTCCATTACCACCATCACCGACCACCACTTCCATCACCATCACCACCTCCAACACCATGATCTCCACCACACCACAATTATCTTCGCCATCACTATCATCATCTAACTAACTAGTCATTGGACAGGACTGCTCTAGCCCAGGTTTAGTCAATTCTCTTTAGCTAGAGAAAATACTAGACATATCTCACTCTGTTGCAACTGTATGTTAGGCCATTCTTGCATTGCTATAAAGTACCTGAAGCTGAGTAATTTATAAAGAAAAGAGGTTTAATTGACTCACAGTTATGCAGGCTCTACAAGCATGATGCCAGCATCTTCTCAGCTTCTGGGAAGCCTCAGGGATCTTTTACTCAGAGCAGAAAGCGAAGAGGGAGCAGGCACATCACATGGCCAGAGAAGAGCAAGAAAGAGAAAGAGTAGGAGGTGCCACACACTTTTAAACAATCAGATATCATGTGAACTCACTCATCACCAAGGCGATTGTGCTAAGCCATTCATGAGTGACCGGCTTCCATGATCTGCCTTTCACCAGGCCCCACCTCCAACACTGGGGATTACAGTCCAACATGAGATTTGGCAGTGACACGCATCCAAGCCATATCAATCTGCCTCAGCGAAATCTAAACACTAACTAATGTCAAATGTTTCCAGCTAAACTTAACATTGATCAGAATGCTTTGACTAATTAAAATCTTGCAACGAAGTTATCATTTTCTGTAATATGTCCATATTACATTCCTGTAGCTTTCTAGGAGTCAAAGTATAAGTATATGTTAAATAATGATAACAAATGACAAATAAAATAAATAACAAATAAAAAATAACAAAAATAAACATATAAGCTGTAGAAACCTTACAAATAAGTTTCTTTTTTCATTTAATGAATACTTTAGGACTACTATGTGGCAAGCATTTACTAAGCACTAAAAAATAATGACAAGGCCTTTCTCTTTGCAGGTCTTTCTCTCAGAGAATTTTCTGGCAAATAAATAGAGAATTACAATGAAGTTTGGCCAGTTCCATCATTGGGGAGTGCAAGGAGACCCTCATGCAGTCGGAGATGAGGAGTGCTCTAGGAAGCTTCCTGAAGGAGCTGACTAAAGAAAGAGAAGTCAGCCAAGTGGAATTGGGAAGAGGCATTAACAAACACTCCAAGGAGCAGAAACAGCATAGGCAAAGTCCCCAGTATGAGAGAATACATGGCTTCCTAGAACCACAAGTAACCGACTACAGCTGCACTATGGTACACAAGGGGCAAGTCAGGAGAGATGGCAGAAGAGAAACAAGCTGAGAACAGATCCTGAAGGGAGTGTATGAAACATTAAGGAGTTTAGACTCAGTTTTTCTACATAAATAGGCTCCCTAAAAACATTTTTTTTTTTCCTTGAGAAGACAGCCTTGGAACAAAGCTAACTCAAATCAAATAAATGTTTCACAAAGGGAGGAAATGTTTTCTGGAAGATTTTTATCCACAACAGAGTGTGGGGTTTGAAGGGTATTAATATCTATTGTAGGGCTCCTTGCTACATATCTGGGGCTGAAACATGCTGAAGTCACCCTCCTATGTGGGCAGGCATGTGCGTGAATTCCTATAAATGTCTGACCACCGTGTCCAGGGCTTCCTGACAACCTCCTTCCTCCGCATGTCCCGAAGCAAAGGCAGCCAGACTTTTGGCCTTTACTGCCACCTGGATAAATATCAAGGCTCATCAGCCCTGACTTTGAAATCATCTCCTAAGGAAAGCAGTACTGCTAAGACTAAACCCAACCAGTGTTTCCAGGCCACTAATGTGAAAGCTCCTTACACACAAGAGTAGCAACTCTTTTTTGGATCTGCCGTGTTTAACCCAGTGTACAGCTGATAGTAAACAGTCAATAAAAGTATGTTCAATGACCGAATTTAACACTAAAATAGTGTCAAAGTCAGCATGGGTGTATTTGATAAATAAATGCTTCAGTATCTGTAAGCCAAAAGAAAGCCTCTACGATATTAGCCTTTTCCACTCATCAGGAATTAGTGGCTCAAAAGAATAATTTTTAAAAATACTCTCCTAAATCTTCTCCTTCACCTTTTATCTTCTTTAGATAAACAGGTCATGATAGAGTAGAAATGTTCTTCTCAGTAAACGGAAAAAGAGAAACTAGGAAATACAAAGAGCCTGGGAGGACCGAGCCTTCCTAGGAGCCCTGGATGCCAATATATACTTTTCCTTTTATAAAAGACTCCTTAGTACAAAACTAACACAAAATCAGTGCTTCATAGACTACATTTGTCATCCTTTCCTGGAATGAAGGCTCTGAACTGTTTTATTAGAAACTAATTTACAGGAAGATATTAGTCACCACAAAGATTAAAGAGAGAAAGAACTAAAATGTTGGTGTCTACTTGAAAGTTCTGAACTTTGCCCCCCTGTAAGAATGAATGATCATAACAACTTTGGTAGATGGTGTTTTCCAAAGATGGCTGCAGCAAAAAATCTCTCATTCCACCCGCTCTTTTACCTTGCCACACCCCCATCTAGATGGGGTGTCTATGTCCCCTTGCCTTTGAACTTACTTGTAACCAATAGAATGTGGTGGAACCAACATAATGTGACTTTCCAGGCTAGATCATAAAAGGCCATGTGTCTTCTACCTTGTTCTCTGGGACACTTCCACACTATCAAACCACAAGCCCAAGTCAGGCTGCCAGGCTGCCAGGCTCTGTCACAAAGCCAGACCACATGGAGAGACCGTGTGGCACTCTGGTCAGTGGTCTTGGTCTTTGAGTCTTCCCAGCCCCGGTACCATGCGCAGGAGAAAACAAGCTTCAGATGATTCTAGCTGCCAGCTGTTGTGCCACCCCCAGCCTTTATTTCGTCTTCTAAGTTGAGGCTTCAGACTGTGTGGCGTGTGGACACACTGTCTCTGCTGTGCCCTTTCCAAAGTGCTGGCCCACAGAATCCATGAGCATAATGAAATGGTGGTTGTTTTGTGCCACTAACTTTGGGGTGGTTTGTTTGTTTGGAGACAGGGTCTGGTTCTGTCAAGGCTGGAGTGCAGTGGCACAATCTCAGCTCACTTCAACTCAACCTCCTGGGCTCAAGCAATCCTCCTACCTCAGCCTCCTGAGTAACCGGGACTACAAGCAGACACCATTGTGCCTGGCTAATTTTTTGTACTTCTTTTAGAGACAGGGTTTCACCACATTGCACATTTTAGAGTAGAAAGTTTTTAACTGGCAGCTGGCTAAGAAGCCAGTGGGGGAATTCTGTCCTTGCATAAGCTGACCAAGCCCGTGGAGGAACACAATTTCAGTAGTGTCTTAATCAGCTCCGGCTGCCATAACAAAATACCAAAGACCAAGGAACCTAAACAACATAATTCACTTCCTCATAGTTCTGGAGGCTGGAAATCTAAAATAAGAGTGCCAGCATTTCCAGGTTCTGGCGAGGGCTTCCTCCTGGTTTGTGGATGACTGTCTACTTACCATGCCCTCCCATGGCAGAGACCAGAGAGAGGAAGCAAGCTCTCTGGTATCTCTTCTTAGAAGGGCACTAATCCCATCAATAAGGGCCCCACACCCATGGCCTCATCTAAATATAATTACCTCCTATAGGCTTATCTCCAAATAGCATCACATTGGGGGTTAGGGCTTCAAAATATGAATTTTGGTGGGACACGATTCAGTAATCCATGAACAATCCATGAACACAGCAAGTAGTTCAAGGATTATTCATAAAATCTTGAAAGTCTGATTGAGGATGCTCAAGACAGGTGTCTCTGAGGAAGGTCTACCAGAGTATCCAGTAGCACCTCCAACCTTAGGCCAGCTCTGTGACATTTACCACAACAGAATCTGTCCATTGTTAAGCACTCAGAGCTGCTTAGTCAACATGTCCTCTTTCTGCAGCCTGGGAACCCTCCCCTGCCAAGAGGTGAGACACACCAGGAGAGGGATGAGTTTGAGAAGGCACTGGTCTGCACACACCCTTGCTCAGGAATCCCCTTGCTGTTGATTGTTAAAATCCTTGGTCCTTCCTACAAATGGATTTATAGTTGGAAGCAGGAAGCATAGTTTGGAAATTCAGGCTTGGAGAAGACTTAATGGGAACAGCACTGTCTTGGTATCTTCCCTGGTAAGTGGGAGGGAGATCTGCAGGCTTCTCTCCTCCTCAACTTCCTTAGAATTTCAGCCACTCAATCTCCATCAGACTGTGGGGTCCCCAAACCATCTCCTACAAGTTTGTGAAAAAACAGTGATGTTCAAATTCATTGGGCACACAGACGATATATACACATATATACGTTTGTGTACTCACACACATATACACACACAGAAAGAGGCAACATTCATTCTGCAGAATGATGTGGAAGGACCAGGAAAGAAAATAAGCCTAGCCCCATGCCCAACTTCCCAGTATTTAGGTATCAGGGCCACACCCTGCACAACCCCAGGAAGCACAATTACTATCAGAGTTCAGGGCTTCTCAAACTCTAACATGTCCACAAATCACCTGGAGATACTAATTGTACTTAAAGGCTGATTGTGATTCAGTAGGTCTGGGGTGGAGCCAGCAAGTCTGCAGTTCCGACAAGCTCCCAGGTGATGCTAAGGGGCCACACACAAGTAGCCAGGTCATAATGCGCATGCCTGGTGCTCCCTGGAATTGGGCAGTGCACAGCCTCAGAGGCTGTGGTCAGCAGCCCTGGAAGGCATATATATCTGCGCCTCCAATCTGTCTGCACCAGGTATGACTGCCTTGCCATCCTTTCCCTCTCCTCCCTACAGGCCACAGCAATAAGACCTTCACTCCAGCTATCCAAAACATTAGGCTCAGGATTTTCATTCCATTGCATCAATCCCCAGGGAAGCTCTAGGCTGAGTCCTAGTCGTAAACAATCCATCACAAACTAATCATATAACTTGGACAAGTCACTAAACTTATTGGAGAGATGTTCTCGTCTTTCAATGAATAGGAATACGTTTGTATATATGTCCATCCATTCAACAAATATTTATTGAGACCCACATACGCCAGGCCCTTAACTAATAGATATCCCAGGTTTTGTAAAGCTCAGAGTATATGAAACTACCTAAAAAGCAGAAAGTACTTCCCACAAAAAGACTTGGTCATAATTGTTCATAGCAGCTTTATTCCTTTTTATTTGTTAAGTGACAAAAAATTATATGTGTAATGTACAACATGATATTTCAATATATGTATAAATTACAGAATGGCTAAGTCAAGGCAATAAATATATGCAGCTTTATTCTCAATAGCCAAAAACTGGAAAAAATCCGAATGTCCAAAGACAAGTGAATGGATAAATAAACTGTGGTATAGTCATACAATGAAAGACTACTCAGCAAAAAGAGAATTCATTACTGATACACAAAACAACATGGCTAAATCGCAAAAATATTCTGAGCAAAAGAAGTCAGACACTAGAGAGTAAATACTGTGACTCTGCATTTCTAACTTTAGGAAATACAAAACTAACATATAATGACAAAAAGCAGGTTCATGCTTACCTCGAGCTGAGAGGGCACAGACATTGATTTTGAAGGGGCATAGAGTTTTCAGAGTCATGGTGCTCACATGGGTGCATAAATTTGTCAAAACTCATTGAACTGTATGCTTAAAATGTGTACGTTTCATTGTTTGTACATTTTAACAAAATTGATATTTTAATATTAAAAAGTCACAAGAAGGACTGCATAAATGTTACTTATAATTCATATCGCTATTCTTATTCTTTTTAAAATGGCTGCCCAAGCGCTGGTAATTTATTATTTCATTCAACAAGTATTCAAAATTTAATGGGCCAGGCACTGGGGATTAAAACAAAATGTCCGGCCGGGCGCGGTGGCTCAAGCCTGTAATCCCAGCACTTTGGGAGGCCGAGACGGGCGGATCACGAGGTCAGGAGATCGAGACCATCCTGGCTA
>NW_016803028.1:1571885-1582251 GCF_001698545.2 Rhinopithecus bieti | reverse complement strand
TAATTTTTTTTTGAGACGGAGTTTCACTCTTGTTGCCCAGACTGGAGTGCATGGCGTGATCTTGGCTCACCGCAACCTCTGCTTCCCAGGTTCAAGCGATTCTCCTCCCTCAGCCTCCTGAGCAACTGGGATTACAAGCATGCACCACCACCCCGGCTAATTTTTGTATTTTTAGTTGAGACGGGGTTTCTCCATGGTCTTGAACTCCTGACCTCCAGTGATTCGCCCACCTCGGCCTCCCCAAGTTATGGGATTACAGGCGTGAGCCCCCGCACCTGGTCGATTATATATCTTAATTGTATTATCTTCTGATTTTAAATACATTTTGACTATATATTTTATTTTTTATCCTATACAATCATATAGGATATACATATCATATATATTAGGATATATTAGCTATATTGGGGATTTTATGTATACAAAATCTCCAAATTATGCATCTCCTAATTAAATAAGCTAATTATATATATAAATAAACCCAATGATAGATCTTTTAATTTGAAACCTATTTTAATTATATGTGTATACATCTGTATATGTATAGATAGATACACATCAGGATATATGTAAAATTACAGTATATTAGAAGATATGTGCACACATTTGTGCCCACTGAATTCAAACACTGGCCTGTAATAAAATCAGGATTATTATTGTTGGTCTTTTGTGGTTGCAATGCAGAAGTATGTGAATTTCTAAGAGCATACCACCACCTTGTGTGTTTTTGTGGAAATACATGTGAGCATTATAGTATCTTGCCTTCGAAGGGACTTGTAGTCATTTATGTATTTATGTATATGTATGTACTTAAATTTTTTTCAGAGACAGGGTCTTGCTCTGTTACCCAGGCTGGAGTGCAGTGACACAGTCATAGCTCACTGCAGCTTCCAAGTCCTGGGCTCAAGTGATCCTCCTGCCTTAGTCTCTGAGTAGCTAGGACTACAGGTGCATGCCACCATGCCCAGCTAATTCTTTTAAATTTTTTTTTGAGAGATGGGATCTTGCTATGTTGCCCAGGCTAGTCTCAAATTCCTGGCCTCACAATTCTCCTACCTCAACCTCTGAAAGTGCTGGGACTATAGGTGCAAGCCACTGCATCCAGTCTACAGTCACTCATTTAATAAATATTTAGTTAAGATCTACTATGATCCTTGCACTGGGATAGATGCAGGGCACAATGATTTCCAGTCTGGGAACTTTTCATGGCAAATTATCTCCACCCTCCAGGCAAAGAATGTAAACATACGAAGTAGGCTAGAGATAGGAAATGAGTTGAAGAGTAAATGTCTCACATATCTGGGCCAACCACTGCTCAGTTCTAGGTAGTTGCTCCAAGAAGGGAGTATGGGCCCAGTACTTTTTTCCAAGAGAAACCAAAAATTCAAACGTTAATGTGAAAATCCCTGATTTTTAAATAACAACTTATTCTAATTATTTCTAAATGCCATGAGCCAATGTCATGCATCTGTGGGCTACATTTAGCTCACATCCTGCCCAATTTGAACCCATGGGTTGCATTTTTTATAGACTGTACTATAGCCTGTACTATACAAACATTTTATAGTTTGTACATATACAGACATATACACTTATAATTAAAACCCATGGATTCCCTTTCCGTCATTTTAGTGTGGCTTCACAAATGAGAAGAGGTATATGCTGACACCTGGATATCCAATGGTGAGCAAGAACTCAAAAACAGACAGTCTGCTCATACGGCCAATTTGACCTACAAAAATGGCAATTTCCTAATGCATACATTCAACCTAATATTTAGAAAGAGAATGTTTTAGACACATAATAAGCATGTCACTCTAGCACACCTACTCTGGAATACTTCTGAGAGTCTGCCAGTCTTGACTGACAGATTCTTGCAAACCATCTCTATTTTTGCAGTTCACTGGAAGAATAGAGATTGGGTGATAAAGAGGAACTAAAACAAGTCAGGCAGTCATAATAATCCCCTTACCAAAGAGTTCAGCATCTCCTTAATCACATGTCAGCATTCAAGGTAGATATTTAATTGGTAGAGGGAAAAAGTGCTCTAACATAGAGATCAACTACATTCCACACAGTGTTGATGGCTGGTTTACCTATTCACTGTGACAGGATAATTTAGAACTAACAAAACTAAATTAGAACCCACAAGATGACTAAAATTAGTAAGATTGACAGTATGAAGTGTTGGTGAGGATGTGGAGCACCTGGAATGCTCATACATTGCTGATGGGTGTGTAAACTAGTAAAACCACTTTGGAAAAATCATTTGGTAGTATCTTATAAAGCTGAACATTCCCAAAGCTTCCTGTTCAGCAATTCCACCCCAAGAGAAATAGGGACATATTTCCACTAAAAGACATGCATAAAAATGTTCTTAGCAACTTTATTCATAGTAGCACAAAACTGGAAACAATCAAATGTTCATCAAGAATAGAATAAATAGCTGGGCACGGTGGCTCACACTTGTAATCCCAGCACTTTGGGAGGCCGAGGCAGGCAGATCACCTAAAGTTGGGAGTTCAAGACCAGCCTAGCCAAAATGGTGAAACTCCGTCTCTACTAAAAAATACAAAATTAACTGGGGTTGTGGCATACACTTGTGTTCCCAGCTACTTGGGAGGCTGAGGCAGGAGAATCACTTGAACCCAGGAGGCGGAGGTTGTGGTGAGCTGAGATCACACCAGTGAACTCCAGCCTGGGCAACAGAGTAAGACTCTGTTAAAAAAAAAAAAAAAAAAAAAAAAAAAAAAAAAAAACAGAATAGAATAGAATAAATTATGCCATACTTATATGCAATGGAATATCATACAGCAATTTTTTAAAAGTCAGACTAATATAGTACATATTATAACTGTGTGATTCCAACTGTATGAAATTTAAGACCAGGTAAAACTAATCTACGGTGACAGAAGTGAGAATTGTGGTTATTTCTGGTTAGAAGGTGGTATTGCATAGGAGGTGACCCAAAGGAGGCTTCTGGAATGTTGGAAATGCTTTCTAATTTAGGTATGGTTAAATACATGTACACAAATGTAAAAATGTATTGAGATATACAAGTGAGACTTGTGTACTTTGCTGAATGATTACTATAACTAATTTTTTAAAGATTAAACAAACTAGAATCCTTAGGGACATAGGCAATTTGGAGCAGGATGTCTTAACAAAATAGTGTCTCTTAGTAAATCTTATATAAAATTGTTCAGGCTGTTAACCTTAGGAGAATGCCCCAGGACCTTAGAAAGTGATCTATAAACTTGTACCACCACTGGACACTTTGTACCATCACTGTAACCCTTTAGAGAGAAAATGTCCCATCATAGCTGATCTGCTAAATTAATAGGGGATCAGAACTCAGAGTGAAAAACTTTTGGCTCACCCTGGGGAGATCATTTCTCTCATCATCACTGAAGGAAACGGCATTAGTTTTCCATTGTTACTGTAACAAATTACCACAAACTTGGTAACTTAAAACAACAGACATTTATTATCTTACACATCTGGAGCCCAGAAATCCTAAAAACCAAGACATTAGCAGGACTTCACTTCTCTGGAAACTCTAGAGAAGCATCTATTTTCTTTCTTTTTCCAGCTTCTAGAGGCCTGCATTCCTCAGCTCATGGTTCTTCAAGTCATTCCAAATCTGCTGCAGTCCCCACATCTCCTACTCCGTGTCTGATTCTTCTGGCTCCCTCCTGTCTGACCCTTGTGATTACATCAAGCCCGCTTTGGATAATCCAGGATAATTTTCCCATCTCAGGATCCTTAATCACACCTGCAAAGTCTCCTTTGCTATATAAAGTAGCATATTCCAGGTTACAGGGATAAGGACGTAGGCATCTTGCAGGCGGCAGGTGATAGAGGACATTCATCTGTCTACCACAGAAACTTTCATGGGAAGTTGAGATTATTTACAGGTGAGGGTTTTTTGTTTTGTGTTTTTTAAGGTAACGTGGCAGACACAGAGATGTTCTGCTCCGATCCCCCCTCAAGAAAGAACTCACTACTCAGCTGAGAGTATGGGAAGCTGACAGCCTCCAGATATTACCTCTTCATGTTGGCTTCAGCTTTCAGGTGGAAGCCATGCTCTTCTTGGGACAGCCCCTGCAATAGTTTGAATGTGTCCCCTCCAAAATTCAGGTTGAAAATTAATCACCAATGGGATAGTATTAAGAGGTGGGGCCTTTAGGAGGTGATTAAGTGATGAGGGGTGGAACCCTTGTGAATAGGATTAAGGCCTTTTTTTAATAAAGGAGGCTTCTCACAGTGTTTGGCCCTTTCTACTCTTCCACTTTCTGGCATATGAGAACACAGCAACAAGGCAACATTTTGGAAGCAGAGAAAAGCCCTCACCAGATACCAATGCCAGGGCTTTGATCATGGACTTTCATCCTGAGAACTGTGATAAATAAACTTACATTGTTTATGAATTATCCAGTCTGTGGTATTTTGTGACAGCATCACAAACAGACTAAGGCAGCCCCCAACCGATAATTTATTAGAGCAGTGATACAAGGGCCTAGCCATTTCAGCTTCTGAAGAACAAATCACTTGGACTTCGGAGGGGGAAACATCACACACGGGGCCTATCATGGGGAGGGCGGAGGGGGGAGGGATGGCATTGGGGAGTTATACATTGATCATAAATGATGAATTGATGGGGTGCTGACGAGTTGATGGGTGCAGCACACCAACATGGCACAATATACATATGTAACAAACCTGCACGTTATGCATCATGTCACCCTAGAACTTGAAGTATAATAAAAAATAAATTAAAAAAAAAAAAAAAAAAAAGAACAGCATGTGCTCCACGGTTCCCCATTAGATTGGAAGAGACTTTGTCAGGTCCACACTGCAGGCCGGTGGCTCTCTTCCCTGTTTTTCTTCCTTCCACTCTCTTTTACAAGTCTTATTTCAAACAAGACTCCTTTTTGGACTCCTGACTCCATTTCATCTGTGATTCCCAATATGTGATCTATGACTAGAGAATATCATCAGGATGTTGCTTGAAAAGCAAATGTTACAGCCTGAAATGCACTGCTGGAATGTCTTAGAATAATGCTGCCAACAGAAATACAATGTGAGAGACCTATTTAATTTTAAATTTTCTAGTAGGCACGTATTTAAAATAAAACAAAAGTGAAACATTTTAAAATATATTTTAACTCATTTTATCTAATATATTACCATTTCAACACATAACTAATATAAAAAATAATTAATGAGATATGTTTTCTCTTGTACTAAGATTTTGGGATCTGGTATAAATTTTATACAGTACTAGCAGATTCCACAATTTGAATAGCCACATTTCAAGTGCTTCCAAACAGGAGAGGTATGCTAAAAATAGAGAAATCCAGGAGTATTGTAGGCAAATAAAAAGGTATTTGTGTTTATAGCATGAATGAATACAATTATCTCTTTTGGAGTCTCTGATTAGGTAGCTGTGTCACCCTAGCCCTCTTTTTCATTTTGTATTGAAATGTAACACCCCTCTTTTTCATCACCATCATATACCAAACCTTAGTTTGTTTCCCCGAATTCATAAAGATCTGAACACGTGACACACAGCTGTCGCCTCCATTTCTACTTTACTCACCAACAGAATCACAGATCACTTTATTAGTTACGTGGATCACCCATTCAGTATTCTCTGAGTGCATCTTAATTTTGCCTGGCAGTGGGGAGAGAGTCATGAACCTCATTAGGGATCTTGAAAACTAGGGACCTTTTGCAAGGAAAATGTACATAAATAAAATGTTGCAGCTAATTTCATGGTGTTCACAATACTCCTGGAGCCATATATGTCCTCCAGATTAAGAATTTTAGTTTCTTAGTTTTTTATTTCTTCCATGAAACAAAGTAAAAATTCCCTTGCATATCACATGAGGCCGTCCATGATCCAACCCCTACCATCCTCTCTCTCATCTCATCTCCTACTGCCTCTTTTTTTTTTTTTTTTTTTTAAACAGGCGCTCTCTCTGTCTCCTAGGTTGGAGTGCAGTAGTGCAATCTCCTGCACTTTTACCTTAACTTGCTATGCTGTTCTGCACATTTACACGTTCTCTCTACTCACAATGCTTCCTCCCTACCCCAGTGAACTCCTCTGCAGTTCAAGCATCAATTAAGAGCAACTTTTCAGCAGAGCATGGTGGCTCACACATGTAATCCCAGCACTTTGGGAGGCTGAGGCAGGCAGATTCCTTGAGGCCAGGAGTTCAAGACCAGCCTGGGCAACACAGCAGGACCCTGTCTCTACTAAAAATACAAAAATTAGCCAGGCATGGTGCTGTGCACCTGTAGCCCCAGCTACTCAGGAGGCTGAGGCACTGAAATTGCTTGGTTCTCTCAAGCAAGAATTGCTTGAAGCCAGGAAGCAGAGGCTGCAATGAGCTGAGATCATGCCACTGCACTCCAACCTGGGCAACAGATCCCAGACTCTGTCTCAAAAAAAAGCAACCTTCTCTGAGTCACCCTCTCCTCCCAGTTCAGTAAGTCAATAATTTCTGTGTGCATTCACTCTCACTTCCATCCTAGCAGCTATTACTTTTTGATATAATTATTTGTTAAAATGTCTGTCTTCCTCCACTAAACTGTGAGCACCTTAAGGGTAGAGATGGTGTTTTATACATTGTATCCCTCTCACCTTGCGTTGTATACAGAATATAATTGGTGCTCAATTAATGTTGATAGAATAGTCTTAAAAACACTTACCTTGCCTTTGGATATAGCTTAAACAGTGAGATGTATGTAAGGATTTTTTATATATTAATATTTACATTAAGGATGCTTACTGGTTCTTGAAGTAAATTTTGTTTTCTGAAAATCTTAAATGAGTTTTCTCTAGAATATAAACCCCTCCTGAAAAAGCATTTGTAAGTCCACAGTCATATGTGTAAGGACAGAGATATCATATACAACAGAAGAAATAGAAGTACTCAGGTAACCCCAGGGAGATCGAAGCCACAGAGAACCATGATCATGCCACTGCACTTCAGCCTGGGCAACAGAGGGAGACCCTGAAAAAAGAAAAGTGGAGAAAAGAAGAGGATAAATGGAAAGGAAAGGAAAGGAAAGGAAAGGAAAGGAAAGGAAAGGAAAGGAAAGGAGAAAAAGAAAAGAAGTGCTCAGGTAAGTCAGAAATATTGATAATTTATAAATCACTGAAATGGGGCATTTTTAACATAAGAAAGGCAGGTAATTTTATTCTAATTAGGCAGTTGTATTGTACTTAGACCTTTGTCATACTATACAATATTATTATAGAATTAGAAATTATATTATCCTTTAGGCAAAACTTGAAATAAACTGTTAAAATGTATAACTTCTAATACTCTGTAGTATGCATTCCTTATGGACATCATAAGTGTTTCTGACAAACCTGATATTCTGCAAAATTGAGCACTAAATACCGAGAAAAATAAGACTATGAGCAGAACACTCATAACTTTTGCAACTTTGTACCCAGAAGTTTCACAAAAGCAATAAAGTAGTCTCCCTTCACCCTTAGGGAATACGTTCCATGACGCCTAGTGAATGCCTGAAACTGTGGATGGGATCCTTCATATACTATGCTTTTTCCTATATGCACATACCTATGATAAGGTTTAATTTATAAATTAGGCAGAGTAAGAGATTAATAATAACTAATAAAAACTGGAACAACTATAGCAATATACTTTTTAAAAATGTATGAATGTGTTCTCTCTCTCAGTCTCTCAGAAAAAAACGTTTATTGTATTGTTCTCACCCTTCTTCTGTGAAGATGATACAATACCTGTGTGATGAGATGTAGTGAGGTGAATGATGCGGGCATTGTGACTTAGTGTTAGGCTACTACTAACCTTCCGTATTCCTGACTCTATGTAACCACCCATAACTGGTAGTAAATGGCTTCCTGTCTGTCATTCGTTTCAGAGGATCCCTCCCTGAAGTCTTCATATAAGCTCAATGCTTTCTGGTACAACAGGTTGCCATCATTTGGAATTCGTTTTTCTGTTTGTTTTCCACCTACAAATTTAATGCCTTTTCCATCCTAACGAAGCATTTATCATGCACTGTAGCCATAACTTTTGCAGTTTGAAGTGTGACAGCAAAACTGGCATGAATTTCCTTTTTCCTTCTTCATAATTTCACAGACAGAAGATTCATCTTACCACAGATCTTAGCAATCTCAGCATATGATTTTTTTCTTTCTCTAGTAAGTCAACAACTCTCACCTTCTCACTTAAAGGAAGCATTTTATGTCTTCCTCGTTGGCTTATCCAAATCACCAGCACCACTATTCTTGCACTTTGGGGCCATTATTAAATAAAATAAGGGTGACCAGAACACAAGCACTGCCAAACCGCAACAGTGGATATGATCATCGAGACAGCTGCTAAGGGTAGCGTGCATAGCATGGATACACTGGACAAAGGGAGGATTCACATCCTGGTGGGATGGAGAGGAACGATGTAAGATTTCATCATGCTACTCAGAACAGCATGCAATTTAAAACTTCTAAATTGTTTATTTCTAGAATTTTCTATTTAATATTTCAGACCACAATTGACCATGAGTAACTGAAACAGTAGAAAATGAAATTGTTGGTAAGCGAGAAACTACTGCAATTGTTGCCTTGCTATAATAATCCAGCCAGGACTTCCAGGATGTCTTCCTCAGAGAAATTTTAAGTCAAAAATTGAAAATGGGGACTGCTGGGCAAGATGGCCTAATAGGAACAGCTCCAGTCTGAGACCAACGCAGAAGGTGGGTGATTTCTACATTTCCGACTGAGGTAGCCAGTTCATCTCATGGGACTGGTTAGACAGTGGGCGCAGCCCACAGAGGGCGAGCAGAAGCCGGGGGGTGGGGGGCACTGCCTCACCCAGGAAGCACAAGAGATTGGGGAACTCCCTGCCCTGGCCAAGGGAAGCTGTGAGGGACTGCGCCATGAGGGACGGGGCTATCTAGCACAGATACTGTGCTTTTCCCATGGTTTTTGCAACCCACAGATCAGGAAATTCCCTCAGGTGCCTACATCACCAGGGCCCTGGGCTTTAAGCACAAAACTGAACGGCCATTTGAGCAGACACAGAGCTAGCTGCAGGAATTTTTTTTCATACCCCAGTGGTGCCTGAAACCCCAGCAAGACAGAACCGTTCACTCTCCCTGGTAAGGGGGCTGAAGCCAAGGAACCAAGTGGTCTTGCTCAGTGGGTCCCACCCCCATAGAGTCCAACAAGCTAAGATCCACTGGCTTGAAATTCTTGCTGCCAGCACAGCAGTCTGAAGTTGACCTGGGATACTCAAGCTTGATGAGGAAGGGGTGTTTCCACCATTACTGAGGCTTGAGTAGGCAGTTTTCCCCTCACAGTGTAAACAAAGCTGCCAGGAAGTTTGAAACGAGCAGAGCCCACTGCAGGGCTGCAAAGCTTCTGTAGCCAGACTGCCTCTCTAGATTCCTCCTCTCTGGGCAGGGCATCTCTGAAAGAAAGGCAGCAGCCCCAGTCAGGCGCTTATAGATAAAACTCCCATCTCCCTGGGACAGAGCACCTGGAAGAAGGGGCAACTATGGGAGCAAATTCAGCAGACTTAAATGTTCCTGCCTGCCAGCTCTGAAGAGAGCAGCAGATCTCCCAGCACAGCACTTGAGCTCTGCTAAGGGACAGACTGCCTCCTCAAGTGGGTCCCTGCCCCCATGCCTCCTGACTGGGACACACCTCCCAGCAGGGGTCAACAGACACCTCATACAGGAGAGCCCCAGTGGGTATCTGGCAGGTGCCCCTCTGGGACAAAGCTTCCAGAGGAAGGAACAGGCAGCAGTCTTTGCTATACTTCAGCCTCCACTGGTGATACCCAGGCAAACAGGGTCTGGAGTGGACCTCCAGCAAACTCCAGCAGAACTGCAGCAGAGGTTCCTGACTGTTAGAAGGAAAACTAACAAACAGAAAGCAATAACATCAACATCAACAAAAAGGACACCCATGCAAAAACCCCATCCAAAGGTCCTTGGCGTCAAAGAACAAAGGTAGATAAATCAACGAAGATGAGGAAAACCAACACAAAATCCTGAAAATTCCAAACACCAGAATGCCTCTTCTCCTCCGAAGGATCACAACTCCTCACCAACAAGGGAACAAAACTGGATGGAGAATGAGTTTGACAAACTGACCAAAGTAGGCTTCAGAAGGTGAGTAATAATAAACTCCTCTGAAATAAAGGAGTACATTCTAACTCAATGCAAGGAAGCTAAGAACCTTGATAAAAGGTTACAGGTACTACTAACTAGAATAACCAGTTTAGAGAAGAACGTAAATGACCTGATGGAGCTGAAAACACAGCACAAGAACTTCGTGAAGCATACACAGGTATCAATAGCC
>NW_016803028.1:1561694-1571846 GCF_001698545.2 Rhinopithecus bieti | reverse complement strand
CCAAAGGTCCTTGGCGTCAAAGAACAAAGGTAGATAAATCAACGAAGATGAGGAAAAACCAACACAAAAATCCTGAAAATTCCAAACACCAGAATGCCTCTTCTCCTCCGAAGGATCACAACTCCTCACCAACAAGGGAACAAAACTGGATGGAGAATGAGTTTGACAAACTGACCAAAGTAGGCTTCAGAAGGTGAGTAATAATAAACTCCTCTGAAATAAAGGAGTACATTCTAACTCAATGCAAGGAAGCTAAGAACCTTGATAAAAGGTTACAGGTACTACTAACTAGAATAACCAGTTTAGAGAAGAACGTAAATGACCTGATGGAGCTGAAAAACACAGCACAAGAACTTCGTGAAGCATACACAGGTATCAGTAGCCAAATTGATCAAGCAGAAGAAAGAATATCAGAGATTGAAGATCAACTTAATGAAATAAAGTGTGAAGACAAGATTAGAGAAAAAATAATGAAAAGTAATGAAGAAAGCCTTCAAGAAAGATGGGACTATGTGAAAAGACCAAACCTACGATTGATTGGTGTACCTGAAAATGACAGGGAGAATGGAACCAAATTGGAAAACACACTTCAGGATATTATCCAGGAGATCTTGCCCAACCTAATAAGACAGGCCAACATTCAAATTCAGCAACTATGAAGAACCCCACTAAGATACTCCTTGCGAAAAGTAACCCCAAGACACATAATTTTCAGATTCACCAAGGTTGAAATGAAGGAAAAAATGTTAAGGGCAGCCAGAGACAAAGGTCAGGTTACCCAAAAAGGGAAGCCCATCAGACTAACAGAGGATCTCTCTGCAGAAACCCCACAAGCCAGAAAAGAGTGGGGACCAATATTGAACTTTCTTAAAGAAAAGAATTTTCAACCCAGAATTTCATATCCAGTCCAACTAAGCTTCATAAGTGAAGAAGAAATAAAATCCTTTACAGAAAAGCAAATGCTGAGGGATTTTGTCACCACCAGGCCTGCCTTACAAGAGCTCCTGAAGGAAGCAGTAAATATGGAAAGGAAAATCTGGTACCAGCCTCTGCAAAAACATACCAAAATATAAAAATCAACAACACTATGAAAAAACTGCATCAACTAATTTCCAAAATAACCAGCTAGGATCATGATGACAGGATCAAATTCACACATAACAATATTACCCTTAAATGTAAATGAGCTAAATGCCCCAATTAAAAGACACAGACTAGTAAATTGGATAGAGTCGAGACCCATTGGTGTGCTGTATTCAAGAGACCCACCACACATGCAAAGACACACATGAGCTCAAAATAAAGGGATGGAGGAATATTTACTAAGCAAACAGAAAGGAAAAAAAAGCAGGGCTGCAATCCTACTCTCTGATAAAACAGACTTTAAACCAACAAAGATCAAAAAAGGCAAAGAAGGGTATTACATAATGGTAAATGGTCAATGCAACAAGAACAGCTAACTATCCTAAATATATATGCACCCAACACAGAGCACCTAGATTCATAAAGCAAGTTCTTTCAGACCTACAAAGAGACTTAGACTCCCACACAGTAATAGCGGGAGACTTTAACACCCACTGTCAATATTAGTCAGATCAACGAGACAGAAAATTAAAAAGGATATTCAGGACTTGAACTCAGCTCTGCCAAGCAGACCTAATAGACATCTACAGAACTCTCCACCCCAAATCAACAGAATATACATTCTTCTCAGCACCACATACATAACTGGAAGTAAAACACTCTTCAGCAAATGTAAAAGAATATAAATCATAACAAACAGTCTCTCAGACCACAGTGCAATCAAATTAGAACTCAGGATTAAGAAACTCATTCAAAACTGTACAACTACATGGAAACTGAACAACCTGCTCCTGGATGACTACTGGGAAATAACAAAAGTAAGGTAGAAATAAATAAGTTCTTTGAAACTAATGAGAATAAAGACACAAAGTACCAGAATCTCTGAGACACCACTAAAGCAGTGTTTAAAGGGAAATTTACAGCACTAAATGCCCACAGGAGAAAGCAGNAGTTCTTTGAAACTAATGAGAATAAAGACACAAAGTACCAGAATCTCTGAGACACCACTAAAGCAGTGTTTAAAGGGAAATTTACAGCACTAAATGCCCACAGGAGAAAGCAGGAAAAATCTAAAATCAACACCCTAACATCACAATTAAAAGAACTAGAGAAGTAAGAGCAAACAAATTCAAAAGCTAGCAGAAGACAAAAAATAACTAAAATCAGAGCGGAACTGAAGGAGATAGAGAAACAAAAAACCCTTCAAAAAATCAATGAATCCAGGAGTTGGTTTTTTGGAAAGATTAACAAAATAGATAGACCACTAGCCAGACTAATAAAGAAGAAAAGAGAAAAGAATCAAATAGTCACAATAAAAAATAATAAAGGGGTATCACCACTGATCCCACAGAAATACAAACTACCATCAGAGAATTCTATAAGCATCTCTACACAAATAAACTAGAAAATCTAGAAGAAATGGATAAATTCCTGGACACATACACCCTCCCAAGACTAAATCAGGAAGAAGTCAAATTCCTGGATAGACCAATCAGGTCTCTATGAAATTGAGGCAGTAATTAATAGCCTACCAACCAAAAAAGCCAGAGGGATTCACAGCTGAATTCTACCAGAGATACAAAGAGGAGCTGGCACCCTTCCTTGTGAAACTATTCCAAACAATAGAAAAAGAGGGACTCCTCCCTAACTCATTTGATGAGGCCAGCATCATCCTGATACAAAACCTGGCAGAGACACACACACAAAAAAAGAAAATTTCAGGCCAATATCCCCAAAAAACATAGATGTGAAAATCCTCAATAAAATACTGGCAAACCGAATCCAGCAGCACATCAAAAAGCTTATCCACCAGGATCAAGTCAGCTTCATCCCTAGGATACAAGGCTGGTTCAACATATGCAAATCAATAAACGTAATCCATCACATAAACAGAGCCAATGACAAAAACCACATAATTATCTCAATAGACGCAGGAAAGGCCTTCAATAAAATTCAACATCCCTTCATGCTAAAAACACTCAAACTACATATCAATGGAACATATCTCAAAATAATAAGAGCTATTTTTGACAAACCCACAACCAATATCACACTGAATGAGCAAAAGCTGCAAGCATTCCCTTTGAAAACCGGCACAAGACAAGGATGCCCTCTCACACCACTCCTACTCAACACAGTATTGGAAGTTCTGGTCAGGGAAATCAGGCAAAAGAAAGAACTAAAGGGTATTCAAATAGGAAGAGAGAAAGTCAAATTGTCTCTGTTTGTAGATGACATGATTGTATATTTAGAAAACCCCATCATCTCAGCCCAAAAACTCCTTAAGCAGATAAGCAGCTTCAGCAAATTCTCAGGATACAAAATAAATGTGCAAAACTCACAAGCATTCCTATACACCAATAATAGACAAACAGAGGCAAATCATGAGTGAACTCTCATTCACAATTACTACAAAGAGAATAATATACCTAGAAACACAACTTACAGGGGATGTGAAGGACCTCTTCAAGGACAACTACAAACCACTGCTCAAGGAAATAAGAGAGGACACAAACAAATGGGAAAACAGTCCATGCTCATGGATAGAAAGAATCAATATCGTGAAAATGCCCATACTGCCCAAAGTAATTTATAGATTCAATGCCCTTCCCATCAAGCTACCATTGACTTTCTTCACAGAATTTGCAAAAACTACTTTAAATTTCATATGGAACCAAAAAAGAGCCCATATAGCCAAGACAATCCTAAGCAAAAAGAAGAAAGCTGGAGGCATCACTCTACCTGACTTCAAACTATACTACAAGGCTATAGTAACCAAAACAGCATGGTACTGATACCAAAACAGAGATATAGACCAATGGAATAGAACAGAGTCCTCAGAAATAATACCACACATCTACAGTCATCTGATCTTTGACAAACCTGAGAAAAACAAGCAATGGGGAAAGGATTCCCTATTTAATAAATGGTGCTGGGAAAATTGGCTAGCCCTAAGTAGAAAGCTGAAACTGGATCCTTTCCTTACTCCTTATACAAAAATTAATTCAAGATGGATTAGAGACTTAAATGTTAGACCTAATACCATAAAAACCCTAGAAGAAAACCTAGGCAATGCCATTCAGGACACAGGCATAGGCAAAGACTTCATGACTAAAACACAAAAAGCAAAGGCAACAAAACCCAAAATTGACAAGTAGGATCTAATTAAACTAATGAGCTTCTGCACAGCAAAAGAAACTATCATCAGAATGAACAGGCAACCTACGGAATGGAAGAAAATTTTTGCAATCTTTCCATCTGACAAAGGGCTACTATCCAGAATCTACAAGGAACTTAAACAAATATACAAGAAAAAAACAACCCCATCAAAAAGTGGGCAAGGGATATGAACAGACATTTCTCAAAAGAAGACATGCATATAGCCAACAGACACATGAAAAAATGCTCGTCATCACTGGCCATCAGAGAAATGCAAATCAAAACCACAATGATATACAATCTCACGCCAGTTAGAATGGCAATCATTAAAAAGTCAGGAAACAACAGATGTGGAGAAATAGGGATGTTTTTACACTGTTGGTGGGAGTGTAAATTAGTTCAACCACTGTGAAAAACAGTGTGGCAATTCCTCAAGTATCTAGAACCAGAAATACCATTTGACCCAGCAATCCCATTACTGGATATATACCCAAAGGATTATAAATCATTCTACTATAAAGACACATGCACATGTATGTTTATTGCAGCACTATTCACAATAGCAAAGACTTGGAACCAACCCAAATGCCCATCAGTGATAGATCGGATAAAGAAACTGTGGCACATATACCCTATGGAATACTATGCAGCTATAAAAAGGATAAGTTCATGTCCTTTGCAGGGACATAGATAAAGCTGGAAACCACCATTCTCAGCAAACTAACACAGGAACAGAAAACACTGCATGTTCTCATTCATAAGGGGGAGTTGAGCAACGTGAACACATGGACACAGGGAGGGGAACATCACACACCAGGGCCTGTTGCGGGGTAGGGGGCTAGAGGAGGCATAGCATTAGGAGAAATACCTAATGTAGACGATCATGGCACATGTATACCTATGTAACAAACCTGCACATTCTGCACATGTCTCCCAGAACTTAAAGTATAATAAAATAAATCAACCAATAAATAATAAAACACCAAAAATCATAATGGATGGTTACTATGCTCACTACCTGGCTCCAATATACCCATGTAACAATCCTATACATGCATCCCTTGTATCTGAAATAAAAGCTGAAAAATTTTTTAAAGTACAAATATAAAAAATGTAAAAAGCTTAAGAACAACAACCACCAAAAAAAACCATAATGTGGAAATTCGAGATTGCATCCAGAGACTGTGTAGATGGAATGGAAGTCTGAGCTGGTGGAACTGCTCTCAAGACAGACCTAGTTTTATTTTGAGCTGAAAAGGTTCCTGCCTGAGTAGTAGCCATCCTGTTGATGTTTTAAATTCTACGCATACTAATATGGTTCCGTGCCTGGGAAAAATTGTGTATAAACTAACACAATTTCCACTTGTGTAACAGGAATATCTGCTGCAGCAAAATTTCTTTTGAAAAGGGAGAAAATAATCTTATTTTCTATTTCTGCTGAATAAACCAGCTTGCAATCATCTGAAAAGAATAAACTTCCTTAATCTGATGTCATTATACATTGAACCTTTGGGAATTTGTGAAGTGGAAGCACTTTCAAGTTGCTGCTCTGGAAGAGGACTATGAGTACTATTTTAGCCATCAGCCATGCAAAATACATTCAAATCACACCCCTAGAATTCCCAAGTCTCAAACTATTAAAGCATCAGCTTGAAGTCCAGGAGCTTGTCATCTAAATCAGATTCAGGTGAAGATGAGATGCCTTGGTGTAGTTCATTTGGGTGCAGCTCCTTAAATATCACTCCTTTCGATTAGAGCACTGTTAAAGAGACAATCTGCACCTTCCCCCGCCCACACACACACACACCCCTAACACACAGTGATAAGACACATAAGATGATCCCTATAGGAAAATCGTACTCAAAAGGTGGGAAGAAGCAAGCACACTGCAATAATTTTAAAAAATTCTGAAATAGTTTGGTATATGCTTCCAGTTCCTTATCAAGAGTCAGTCCTACTGTCTGGGAGTTGTTCTCTGTCAATTTCAAATTCCAAAACACATCTGGCTTAAGGATGCAGTAAAGGATTGTGAAGCTGCACTCAGAGACTGTAAGAAAAAGATGTGATAAACACTCCCATTGCCTATCAATGACTGAGCTCTTCAGAGGATGCTATTGTTGCTTCTGTTTCCCAAGATGATCAGAGTTCAGGAAGTGGAATTCCAAGCAGCTCAGAGGTATTTGAGATAAAGGCTAAATGGTTCTGTAACCATTTCTTCTGTCCCTGCCCTGACAGATTATCCCAAAAGAGCACAGTCATGAAGAGCAAAGAGCACAGCTAAGTGTTGTAGGACATAACTTTGTCAAGTACTTCGTATGTGCCAGGTGTTGTGCTAAAGGCTTTACTGGCATTATCTCATTCAATCCTTCTAAAACCTTATGAGGTAGTTACTAATCTACCTATTTTACAGATGAGAAAATTGAGGCTTAGAGAAGTTAATCAGTGTGCTGAACGTTTGCAAAGTTAGAAAATGGTAACAAAATTGTGAAATGACTTTCTCCATCAATTTGCTTGTTTTCACCATTATAGTGGACACGAAAAAATTTTAATCTCTATGTCAGCAGTCCCCAACCTTTTTGGCATCAGGGACCAGTCCATGAAAGACCATTTTTCCACAGACTGTGGGGATGGGGAGGGGTTATGATTCGAGCACATTACATTCATTGTGCACTTTGTTACTACTATTATTACATTGTAATATATGATGAAATAATTATACAATTCACATAATACAGAATATGTGGGAGCCCTGAGCTTGTTTTCCTGCAACTAGATGGTCCCATCTGGGGGTAATGGAAGACAGTAACACCCGAAGTGTGTTATTTATGTCCAGACTTCTCCATAATCTCATCATGGTTTCTGTCACTACAAAAAATCCTGCTTCACAAAGATAGGACGTTGGAAATGGAAGCAGGCTTTTCAGTGCTTTTGTGGCAATCTCAGGCTACCACTTTGACTTTAATCCAGAACATATGAAGATTTGAAGTTGTCTCAAACATACTTTTAAGGCCACCATCATTTGCAATCTCAAGCAGTTGATCCTCTTCTAGCACAAAGTTGATTTACCTGGCTTCTTCACAAATGGGTTGCAGATCCATTCCTCCCTAGTTTGGGGCTCTTTTGTGGTTGGGAAGTAATGCTCAAACTCTTTTGAAAACTGAAATGGGTGATCACGCACCAGCTGGGAGAAAGAAGACCCTGGCTCATTCTATTTCAAAATCTCTGCTAATGTTTGAAACATGTCAAAAATCCCAGTGTTCACTTGTCACCCCCATAATTCCAGCTTGGCTTTGAATGCAGCCACTTTATCTGCTGACTTGAACACAGTTGTTGTTCTCCTGTGAAGTGACAGATTGAGTTCGTTGAGCAGGTTGAATATGTCACACAAGGAAGCAAGTTTTGAGACCCATTCTGTGTCACCTAAATGTGCTGCCAATGGTGACTGTTTTTCTAAAAGAAATCTCTGGAGTGGCTCGTAACTGAAAAACTCTGGCCAGTGATCCACCTTTAGAAAGCCACCCCACTTCTGTGTATAAGAGAAGACGTGTATGCTCTGCGTCCATCTTCTCACATAGCTGCGTGAACAGATGTGAGTTAAGGGTATGTAATTTAATGTGGTTAATTTTAATCACATTCTGCAAAACGTTAAGTTCGGGTGACATTTTTCAGCTAGCCAGCGTTTTTCTATGGATGACACACTACGTAGACTCACATTCACAAGCGACCTGTTTGACCCAAGCAGTGAAACCAGAAAGCCATCTAGTCATGGCAGCCACTATGTCCTTGCATAAACTGATACAAAATGACCAATTCAGTTTCCTGATATGTAATCATTCAAAGACTTGAATAGCTCTGCAGTTGTATTGGTTGGCAACAAAAGTACCCAAAACATATCCTTATGCACATCCTCTTGAAAAATATATCACACGAAAACAAATATTGTTGCCTTGTTGTCAACATCAGTAGACTTGTCAACCTGGATTGTGTACTACAGTGACTCATTAATCCTCTCTAACAATCGTGCCTCAATACCCTCTACTATTTCACCAATGCCTCTAGTTATGGAACCAAACAAGAGGAACACGTGCCAGCTTTTGAACTGCAGCCCCTCCTAAAAGTTCATGACAAATGTCCTTAGCAGCAGGCAGGATCAGCTCTTTTTCAACAGTAAGGGGCTTCTTAGCTTTAGCAATGTGGTTAGCCACTAGGCATGATGCTCTGTCTCAGTGCAGACACATTTGATGAAGTGGTGGCCTTCAATAATTGCTTCTGTTCTTCGTGTTTGCTTTTTTTTCTTTGGAAAAACTTGAAAGGCTTGTGTTTTAATGCAGGATGCTTGGTCTCCACGTGGCAAAGCAGTTTTGAAGGTTTTATGTCTTCATTGGATAACCGGTCACCACACAATATACAATGTGGGCTTGGAGAATGTGAATTACCTGTTGCAATGAACCCATAATTTAAGTAGGACTTGTGGTATTTTTTAAAGGAAGTTTTCTTTCTGTTTGCAGTCTTAGAGTATTCTGCTGTGTCATCATTGGGTCTTTCCTCTTTTCAAATAAGTTTTCCAGTGACATTTGTTTTTTACTCATTTTGGTTTGGGTTAACTTGTGGGCTTACCAAAACTGTGACTGAGACAAGTGTGTAGTGTGGGAAAGAGGACAGCAGGCCACGCACTCCACGTGAGGACTAAAATAAGTATGGGATTCTGACTTAAAGCCTGCCACCAGATGCAACTGTACAATTGAAGTACATCAACTCAGTTACCACTATAAAGCCTGCCACCAGATGCAGCTTAATTGGCACGTGCCACTCACTGATAGGGTTTTGATATGAGTCCACAAGCAATTTATTATGGTCTCTGTGCAGTCAAACCTCTCTGCTAGTGTTAATCTATATTTGCAGCCACTCCCCAGCATTAGCATCACTGCCTCAGGTCCACCTCAGATCATCAGGCATTAGATTCTCATAAGGAGCACACAGCCTAGATCCCTCGCATGCACAGTTCACAGCAGATTTTGCACTACTATGAGAATCTAATGCCATGGCTGATCTGACCGGTGGCAGAGATCAGGCAGTAATATGAGTGATGGGGACCAGCTGTAAATAGAGATGAAGCTTCGCTCACTTGCCCACCACTCACCTCCTGCTGGGCAACCTTGTTCCTAACAGGACAGAGACGATATCAGTCTATAGCTCAGGGGTTGGGGACCCCTGATCTACTTTGGCCAGTGAAAACTGAAAGTGTAAAATTGGCGAACTGTATCAATGTCAATTTCCTGGTCATGATGTTGTACTAGAGTTATGCAAGATATTGCTACTGAGAGAAACTAAAGGGCATATGAGATTTCTGTATTATTTCTTACAATAGCATGTTAAGTTACAATGATCTCAAAATAGAAAGTTTAATTAGAAAGAAAACTAAAACTGTGCTCCAAAGATAGTATCTCCAGACTTCTTTTATATCTTTTTGAGGGACAATGCAATGCTTTGGACAATGCAACAAGAAAACTGAAGACTAAATTAACAATTATTATTTCACAATTACTTTATCCATTTAGGCATTTCATCTCTCTTCTGTTGTCCTATTATTTTGTATTTTTAAATTGTAGCTTGGAATTATTGAGTAATGATGAAATAATTCATAGAATGATAAAATAGCAAAATATTTTAACATGTACAGAAAGATCCCAAAAGGTAGCTTAGATTATAAAGGGATCCAATGGGCTCATCTGGTAATCATAAGATAGAATGAGCCTTATTACACATGTATGAAAATTTATAAATATATAATATATACATTTATACATAAATGTATAATTTATACATTTAATACATAAATACATTTATAAATATATATAATTTATAAATAAAAATTTTATCTTCATCCTTTGAAAGATCTCTAATAAAGAA